>NC_140580.1:889838143-889982636 GCF_964204655.1 Triturus cristatus | reverse complement strand
GACCTTATCTATTACCTGCTACATTTACAACAATCAGGACTTGTAATTACTACTATTAGGTTACAGCTAGCAGCACTTGCTGCCTTCATGCAAAAGACACAACACGTCTTTGTTAAAAATTCCTGTTATTAAAGTATTTAAAGAAGGAATAAGGAGTCATTCCTCCCTCTATTCCGCCTGCACCAGCAGAATCTAAATATTGCTCTTGATAGGCTCATGGGTCCTCTATTTGAACCACTACATTTATGTGATCTAGAGTTCCTCACATGGAAGGCAGCTTTTTTAGTGGCTATTGAATCTCTAACACGGATAAGTGAACTTCAAGTGCTCGCCCTTGAAGAACCATTCTTCCAAAGCTGTCCAGATAAACCAGTACTAAGAACAAATCCCAAATGTCTATTAAAAGTAGTTTCTTATTTTCATATAAACAAAACCATTGCTCTCCCTGTGTTTTTCCCCAAACCAGACTCATTGGTGGAAAGAGGGCTGCACAACCTCGATGTTAATAGTGCAGTAATGTCCTACATCGAGAGATGAACCCTTTTCAGGAAATTCAACTCTTCTCAAACCCACACAAAGGCTCATATCTAAAACAGGGATTGCAAGGTGCGTTGAGACGCTCGTGGGTGAGGAGTGTGCTTCACAAATCCCTGATTGATTGATTGATTGATTGATTGATTGATTGATTGAAGGTGGGTGGGTGGTAAAATGCACCCAAACTTGCAACCACATAGCTGAGTGGTTGCTACCTGCAGCTCCGAGAGCTCACTCTACATGTAAAAAAAGAGCCTCTATGGCTTTCCTAGGAAATATTCCACTAGAGGATACCTGTAAAGCAGCTGCATAGAATTACCCACAAACATTTACAAAACACTATTGTGTTGATATGTCGGCTAACTAATGAGCTAGAGTGGGTCAAGCAGTATTACAAACACTGTTTCAAGCATCTACATCAACCATTAGCTAGCCACCGCTTTTGGGGAGCACTGCTTTACTTTTGCTGCTAAGCATATGTATCTAGGGCCAGCACATTGTACAAATGGAATATCTCACTTACCCTGTAAGCATCTATTCGTAGCATGTAGTGCTGTAGATTCATATGCACCCACCCTCCTCCTCGAAAGCTAATGGTTCACGTACACACTATTTATAAATATTAATTCGTATTCATATGTATCTTTGCATGTTCATCTTTACAATCTTTCTACTGCTCCTTGTTAGACCCGGGAACCATGGTTGGCTGAGGTAGGTACCTTAGGCCAAGTAGGGACCCGCATTCCAACGTCAGGGAAAGGAAGGTCACCTTTTTAGATAGCACCCCTCTGTAGCTTGGCACGAGCAGCCTGGCTTATCTTCAAGGCAAATATGTAAAGTATTCGCAAACACGCTCACAATAATTCAATGATGACACCACAAATAGACTCCACACGAGTTTTGTAAAAACGAGTATAAACTTTATGTAAAAAGATATACAATAAGACCACACAATATAAAACCAACTTATGAGGTTGTGTAATATTTCTCCTGGCTGCCCTTGTAAGTTCTGGCAATGTCAATGAGCACTTCTAAACATTCTCCTGTACTCCTAAAATCATATCATACAGTCATAATGCTAGAATCAGATACTTTTGCAATGTAACAATACTGTAATGCGTAACGTAGCAATCAGACACACTGCAATAAAAAGAATGCAATGCGTAACGTCACAATCAGCCACGTTGGAAGATCTAATAATGCGATGTGTAATACAACCACCAGATATGTCGTTCTGCAAAAATAAGGCAATGGGTATACACCAATGAGGTCATTAGTTATGCAGGAGAAATGCAATGCGCAATACTCTAATCAGGTAGATCGTTATTCAGAAACAATGCAATGTGTCATATGACAATCAGGTAGTTCGTTATGCAAATAGAAATGCCATGCGTCATAAACTAATCGGGTAGTTCGGCATGCAGGAATAATGCAATGTGTAATACTTTAATCAGGTACTCCGTTATATAGAAAGGATGTAATGTGTAATAAGATAGTCAGGTACTCCGTTCTTCAGAAATGGAATGATGTGTAATACACTCTAGCCCCGATCACCGGGCCTTAGACAGTCTCTCCGCCTCTCACAGTTGCCCCCCACACAGTACGATGTAATCCCAAAGTGCAGCTTTGCACTCCGGCCCCTGCACCACTCCTCCTTTGGCACTACGGGCCGCAACACGAGCCGAAGCAGAGGCTCACGCTGCCAACTCGAGAGAGAGGCTGAGAGCGTCTCCCTCTGAGCCCGCGCCCCACCCCAGGAGTTGACACACGTTTCCTGGGGGGTGCAAACTCACTCTCCTCGCCTCGTCCAGCGGCTGGGCCTCCAATGCAGCTTTGTGAATTGGCAATGGCTGTTAGGGCCGGCAACTCAGCTCCTCCAGGATGCCGGTCCGGGCCGCTTCAACTACGAAGATCTCGGGCTGCCACAAAGCACACGCACACAGCGTCGCTGAATCTTCCTTCACTCCGGGTGCACGATCACTGAGCACTCCACACACAAGTCTCCAGCTGCACGAAGATCATGCGCACAGCGTTGCTGAGACTCACGTTACTCCAGTGCACACGATAACCAGGCAAATCCTCACGAAGGGCTCCCGGTGCACAACGCACCCGCACACAGCGGCGATGAGACTCACTTGGATTCCGGTGCACATGGTCACAAGGCAACTCCTTCGAGGGTCTCAGGCTAGACAGAGCACACGCACACAGCATCTCTGATACACACTAGGACTCCAGGTGCCACGATCACAGGGCACGCCAGACGAAGATCGCAGGCTAGACAGAGCACACGCACACCGCGTCTCCGAGTCTTCTTTGGAAACTTTTGTGTTCCTGTTTCCGAACAGGGAGCCAGCTCACCTCAGGCTCTTGGGGATAGTTAACTTCAGCACCCAGCAAAGTCCTTCAAGCAGGGGGACACAGCACACAGCAAAGTCCCTTTAGCATTTCCTTGGTTGAAACCGCAAACTGCAGGCCAGCCCCAGATCACACAGCAAGAGCAGTCCTATCCTTCAGTCTCTTCAGTTGTTTCTTCCTTGGCAAACGTCCTCTTGACCACGAAGTAGCTTCAGTCTTGTTCACACTTGATCAAGCCATTCTCAAACGTTCAGGGGCTTCAGCTCTCATAGTTATACCCCTCAATGGCTTTGTGCTTCAGGGGGCACCGACCCCTGTTCAAACCAGCTCTGGGTGCCTTCCTGCCAGTGACACCTCTCTTCCTTTGATGAGTGGGGGTCTGGATTCTCAATCACTCAGCAGGAGATGGTCCAATTGTTTTTTTTTATTAACCATTCTTTTTATTAAACAACAACTGAAGATTGGTACATTACAGAGGAGCCAAGCAGTATACATTTTCCATCATATATGAATGGAAGGATATACAGATAACACATATGAGCGGAACATCACAGCAGAGTAGGGTCATCATGGTGGCCCAATTGTTTTATAGCAGCAACCCAGGCCTCTTCACCTCTAGGGGCTTCTCCTCCCCCTACACTCCAGATGCAGGTCAGCCTGTTGCTGTCTCACCTCCTCCCCTGGGTCAAGACATTCCCCAGATTCTATCGCTTTCAAATCCAGACAGTCAATCCACAGCCAGGCAGAGACACACAGAGATCTCAGAGCACAAAAACGCAGCCACTTCTAAAAGAGTGGCTTTTGAACACACAATGCAAAAACCACCTACATAAAAAGATGTGTTACTACATTGTGAGTTCAGGCATACTAAACTTCACCTTTCCATCTTAAGCCTTTGGGAAGATAGGCTGGAAAACATATTACCCAGCCTTCCCATTCTGTCCTATGGGCAAGATGGCCTTTCCACCTTGAAAAACGAAATGGAGATTATTTCACTGTCAGGACATGACACACACCTTAGTACATGTCCTACCTTTCACATGCACTGCACCCTGTCCAGGGGGTACCCCAGACCTACCGTAGGGGTGTCAGAGGTGCACAGAAAGGGAAGGGTAAGGTCTTGCAAGTGAGTGCACTTGACAGGACAAAATGGCAGTTTCACAAACAGCGCCCAGGCCCAGCAATGTCAGGCCTGAGTTCTCTTTTTAAGGCTACTTGTATGGGTGGCACAAATAGTTCTACAGGCCCACTAGTAGCATTTGCATTACCAGCCCTGGCACACATAGTGCACTTTACTAGGGACTTTACTAGTAAGGCAAACAAACCAATCATAATCAACCAATTATTTTTTTTTTTACAGGGAACACTTACACTTTGACACTGGTTAGCAGTGGCAAAGTGTCCAAAGCATCTAAGTTGGCAACACCATGTCAGAAAAAAAAGGTCTAGGGGGAAAGCAAAAAGTTTTGGGACTTTAGCCAAAAAGGGCTAAGTCCTACACTCCTATACTGAGCTCACCCGATGAGCCAAAAACAATTTAACAATGGAGCCGATGACCATGTGCAATACAGACTATAGTAGTCACCTATACCTCGAGACTCGAAAGACTTCTTCAAAGAAAAACAAGTTGCAAGCATCCAAGCCCAACACTAGATGGCAGGAGTATGCTAGGCATATGAATCTACGGTGCTACACGCTACGGATAGATGCTTACAGGATAAGTAACCTATTCCTTATTCTACGTCTCTGCAGTATGTATTGATACCAGTTCATACCTGAGGAAACGAAGGGCAGAAGGTGTATCAATTCGGAAACCGAATCAATAGCGCTGTTAGTGATCCAGGTCCTTGCATGTAGCACTGGGCAGTCAGTCAGAGTGCCTTCCAAACAAACCTGCAGCATCACTCGCTATATTAGTGGTGTTTGGACTATATTTTTCTGCTGGTGCACCTCATTCCTTACCTTGAGCCCTGATGCAGTGAGCTCTGTCCAATAAATAATTTTATCACAACTATGGAACTGCCTCATAAAGCTGCTTATCTAGGCATGGACATTACCTTGTTCCTTAGTCCTTACATTTATTAATGGTGCATTGAGAGAGCTCTGCCACCAGTCTTCTGTAACCTGCTGTAATGGACTGCATAGATCTGCCAGTGCACATCACTCGTGGTCTGCAGCATTTCTATGCACTGCCCTGCCAAAGCATCCCAATCTGAGATTTAACATTACTTCATTGGACTCTTGAAGTTCACTTATTTCTGTTTTTATAAAAAAATTCCTCACTCAGTTGGTTGCCCTGTTGGAGTACCTTGCAGAGGGGAAAGCAGCTTGAATGGGGATACAGCTGGTGCAGCTGTAATGTATGAAGATGTTTTGATTCCAAGTCTACCAGTAGAAGGTGTATTTTGCAGCTGTGGCGCAACCTGGCAAAGAGTCTCATATAGGGCCAAAAGACTTCATATAAGTAGCAGAGCTGTGTTATACTGCAGTGCCCCGTACCTGCAAATTACAAGCCCGCTGATGGTGCTCCATGATTTTTGCAGACTGTTCCAATACAGCCGAAGGCTCTGCTAGAAGAGGACACATCTACAGAATACCCTCAGTCCTATCCCAGGGTGGATTCCACCACTAGTTAACAAACTTTTGGGTGACTGATGGTTGTTGGCTGCTGAATTTTAGCTTAGGGGCATAGGTGGAGTTACCTCTATTCCCAGGTGAGATGCAATCTACTAGCACTCGCTGTTCAGTTTCTTGTAGTTGTTGCTTCTTGCTTTTGATTTTGATTTTAAAGGCAGTGGTACATGTGTCCTTTATGAATCAGAGTGTTTTTCTATGGTGCCTTGTGTTAAAAATAGGAGACAGAGAACACCTGCACAAAATAGTGGTTCCCATGTTATAGTATGTTCAAGGCATGTGTGCTGTAGATACACATGCTTTGTATACTCCTGCCATCTGGTGTTGGGTCCGGATGTTTGCAAGTTGTTTTCTTTCAAAGAAGTATATTCCAGTCATGAGGTAAGGTGACTCCTCCTTTCGATGGTAGTGCACATGGGCAACCACTCCATTGTTAGGTTTGTTTTCTTTCCTCCATTGGGTTCGAATGTATGCCAAGAATGGGTGCTTACAGGGTAAGTAACATAATCCTTGTGAGTCTTGTAGACTTCATCACTGGCATGCTAGTGCCCTTGTACTCCGCTTCAGACCACATAGGTGACAGTGTGAGTTAGGTGACCCACTGTTTCCTTGTTCAGGCATTTTCTAAACAGTGCAGTATGCTTTTTTCGAACCAGGGAGGACCTGGTATGGCAGTTCGGGCTGGACTGTTCCCATGTGGAACAGGGTCAAGACTGATTTGCATATGAGTGGGTGCTAACTGGGATGGCGTGGTGTGCAAAAAAAACAGATGAATTTAGGCTCAGAACTCTGTAATGGGGGTGAGTGTTTGACATTGTTCAGCATTCCGTCCTTCAATTGTTCTCTTTGCATATGTCACCAGAATTGGGATGGGGATGCCCAGACGTGGGTCACTTGCTCGCCATGCCACTGGATTCAGGCTATCTGGCTGATGAAGGGTGATACCCCAAAACCGGGTGCAGGATGCTTGTTTCTAGTCCAGGGAGGACCTGGCCTGGCAGTTTGGGCTGGATTCTTCCCATAGGTAACACGGTCGAGGCTGATTTGCATATGGCTGGTACAAACTGGGATGGCGTGGTGAGCAAACAAACGATGGATTTAGGGCCAGACCTCTGTACTAGGGGTGAGTGTTTGACATTGTTAAGCATTCTGTCCATCAGTTGTTCTTTTTGCCTGTGAAAAAGTTGTCATACAGAGCTGTAAACAAATTGAACGTTAAGTGTAGGTGAATGTTTTTAAGGTGTTCATGTTTAAATACAAAACTTTCCTGACGTTTTGTAAATAATTGCATGTTATATACAAGAATATAAAATCTAGGTGTGGTAACTTACACATGTTTGAACTCAGTGTGATTTTTAAGCATGGCTTCAAAGTTGTATGCCATTCAGCTCTTCTCAGCAAGATGTGTAATGTTTGGTGCAAAGCAACAAATGATTGCCTATTGCATCTTGCGGAAGGTGGATTATTTATGAATGCATTATTGTCAACCTCGTGATAGTAAGTTGTGGGTCTTGCAACTTGGTTTGGTGGGTGTTCTGATTAAGATGAATTAATAGCAATAACGTTTTTGTTGGAGGTCAAACTTCGAAAAGTATCTTAACCCATTAATATCTATAAAGGCGGTTTGTTTTTTCGGCAAGTGAATGCAAGTAAAAAGATGGAACTAAATGTGGTTGAGTAGACATTTCTGCAATCTCTGTTGGACAATGGCTAAAGTAATGTATTAGCTAATATTTACTCTTAAAGGATTGGTTTAATTTTTAACTTGTTGAATTACTCCCAGCCCACAAAACATATAGCACACTGACAAAATCAGTGATGTCATTTAACATTTCATGAGTGATGTAAAATGTGAAGTCCAAAGCAGTGCATGCATGACGTGGAGCAAGTTATAGTTAATTTAATAAGTGATAGCTTGTAAAGTTCCGGGATTTTTAATTTTTTTTTCTTCTCATTTGAGTGTCTACGTATGCGACTTTACCCTTGTTATGCCACAGTATTTCTGTTTTTTCTTTTTTTTAAACCTATTTTAAGATCTTCTTTTCAAACCTAACATTAATGTACTTTAACCTTTGTTTTTTTCTGTGAATTTGTGTCTTTCACCTAACCCTCCAAGTTGATCCAAACCCTCCACAGCACAGTCTTTAACATGTGCAGCAGAGAGCTGATCTCTGGCCTGGCCCTCTGCTCATCATGCCACAAGAGGCTAGCCACTTCGCTGTGTACAGCCGAGGATTGGCTGCATGAGTCCCAAATCCTAACATGGCTGCCACCACTTCCTGGTTGATGTGATGGCAGCCAATCAGAATTCAGCAGATCTGTTGGATCCGCAAATCCTCTGTGTCCCTAGATGTACCATTTTTATGAGCATTATTTGCTTAAAAACTACTGAGCGGCTTTACACTAAATCACAAAAAGCACTCTTCCTGGACCAAGATCTAGCATTCTGCCATATTTGGTGAAAATACATTCAGCTGTTTAGGGTGTAGCTGGGTCTAAAGTTCCTATGGAATGGAGAAAATGCATTTTGGGACACCCCCGCCCTTTTTCCCTGCCCCCGCTTGACTGGTAATGTTCGAGCTGTGTGTGTCTGTAGATACACATGCTGTGCATACTCATTCCAGATAGTGTTGGGTCCGGATGTGTTGAAAGTTGTTCTTCTTCAAAGAATTCTTAGTCGGTCACAAGGTAGAGTGACTTCACCTCTTCCTGGTAATGCGCATGTTCATCAGCTCCATTGTTAGATCGCCGTCTGGTCGGATATGTGTTACTGAGCTCTGGATTGACGCCGTTGTGGTGTTCTCTTCGGTTCCTCTTCCTTCTGTCAGTATTGTTTTGCCATCGTGGCTTCCCTTTCTTGCATAGTCTCGGCGCATGTAGCTACGACCCCCGGAGGCTTCCCCCTCCTTTTTGCTCTGTCATCGCAATGCTTCGCCTGTGTTGGAACAGATGCCTTTCCGATACTGTCCCCTGTGTCGCGCAAAATACCTGTGGGCCAATCTTCATCAGTCCGGCAACCTCTGTCTCTCGCCCAAGCACGACGAGGCCTCCTGCGACTCCTGGTGCTCCTTCTGGTCGAAAGAGGCTTTTCAAGACCATTAGGATTGTCATTTGGAAATGTCGTGCAGAGATGGAGATGACACCTCAGACCCCTTACGCACGTCAGTTCCAGGGCCGGAGCTGTCAGCAGCCAAGGACGAGGCCTTCTCACTGTGACTTGGAGGTAGAAGACCTCCTGTGAGCTCAACTGGTTGTGATTACTATCCCCACTCCCTTACCACCTTGACACTGCTAGCACTCTGAGCAAGCTCACTTCCCCCAACCCTCCACCCAAGAGTCAACCAGCTGAGCTTGAGGCTCAGAGACCGGCTTCCCGGCCGCTACTGCCATAGGGTTATGACTTCCATTTTGGACCTCATGCCAAACCACAACTCTGCGTCGAAGAACAATGAAACCGATGCACTCCGCGCCGATGGCCTCTACCTTAGCACTAAAACGCTATTCAGAACTGAAGCCTTCTACATCGAAAGCCTGCTAGGCAGCAAAAACTCATGAGCTAGCACTGAGGCACTCTGCGCCAAAACGGATATCTTCCGTCGGCTCCGTGGAACCTGTCCTCCAGAAGCTGCAGGGCAAACTCGACGCCTGCTAGCAGTACATCATGATCCATCCCACATGTGGCAGATCCTTGCCCAGCCACCAGTGACCTCCACGCAGACATCTAAGAGACAGCTTAGCTTTGAGGTGGCTCTACAACCTCCACCACCAATAAAGCAGAGGAAGTGATACAGCAAGGCTACCAGCCCTCTTCCACAGCCTCAGACACTTGTCTCTTCTCCCCAGCCTCAAACCTCACCCTCCCCACCTTCTGTCCCTACTAACCCCCTTCTTTACACATCACAGGGGTCACCACATTCCTAGGATGTGGATCCACCAGGATACACCAACCACCAGAACATACTCACGTGGACCGCTTGATGTTACACAACGATCTTCCCGAGTCCAAAAACTGACTTAATCAGAAAACGGAGACAGCATCTTGTGTTGTGTTGTCTAAATCTTGGGAATTTGACCCGACATATAAAGCGATTGGGACACCGGGACGGAACGAAAACCGGATTCAAGAAAATTTAAAACTACTACAGAAACAGCCCTGAGGAAGTCGCAGGTTCATACCAATTGGCGACGAAACACGTGTTGGCTAAAGACCGGAGCCTTGAGAACAAATTAAAGAATACAAGAAACAACTGTTATTGAGGATATGATGTTATTTATCTACTGTATATGAATATGATCTTGTATGCTGATAATAGCGTGTGCTGGGGGATCAAAAAATTCACAATACTCATGACTTTGGTCATCTAGTTTGGGAGTGGGTGATCTCCCTACCTCAGAGAACCGCATATAAGTATTGAATAACCATATCTTTGCGTACAGATCTTAGAGCGTCACACACCTTCCACAAATGTCACCCTCTTTAGCGGTTCCCGATCTTTACCCCAACTTTCCCTCACCACCAGGTGACACTACCTCCAATTAGGCCCTTGGATGGGCTGCCTCGTTCCATTAAGTAGACATGCACAGGGATGCCATCAAAGTGGACTTTCTGCTGGAAACTCTGTCCTCCTGACGTTTCATGCAGCACCTCCCAGTGTTGAAAGGCATGCTCAAACTGGTCACAAACCTCTTTAAGGAGCTGGTTAAAGCCTGTGTAGTCACTTCTGGGGTAGAAAAGAAATACAAGACCTCCCTTCAGAGCCGCTCTACATCTGCGATCAGCTTCCTCCTGACTTCTTAATGGTGGATAAGTGTCGCAAACAATGCCCAGGGTACCAACGACACGCCACCACCTGACAAAGAAAGGAAGCGCATTGACACAGCTGGTATGCGCGCCCCAGCGTAATTGACCTACCACTAATCCGTCGCCAACTCCATCTGCCTCCTTTCCAGATACGACCTGGACCCCTGGGGGGAGAGGGAGGAGCACCTCCAACATCTCCCAGAGAAGTGCTGCAAGAGAGGGCAGGAGCTAGTGTCAGAAGGCAAGATCATTTCAAACGCAACCATCAGATGTGCCCTTGGTACCGCTGACGCCACCTAGTGCGGCATAAATTCCAGCATGCTCCTACACACACGCTTGGCTTTGTTTTTCCGACTTCAACTCAGACCCCCAGCATAATCTCCTCAACCTGCCCTTTGATGGGGAGCACCAGTTTGGGCACCAGGTTGATGAGATGATGGAAAAGATAAAGGGCACTGAGACCACGAAAGCCATGGCTGCCCTCCAAGCATCTGTCTCTCGTAGGTCCTATTACATGTCAGCGTACTGTGGTGGCTCCAAGACAACCTCCCCAGATGCCTCCACTTCCTTCCAGCGTCCGCAGGCTCTGCAACCCCCCAAAAGGGGCTACTTCTGAGGGGCATACTGTGGAACTGCTTCAAAGGCAAAGGAAGTGGCTTGCCCCACCTTCACCCGACCACTCAACACCCTGTTGGGGAACGACTTCAGAGGTTCTTTCCCACCTGGCAACACATGACTTTAGACCAGGCCATCGAAGGGAAGGAAGAAGCCGGTCCCTGAAAGGCGCAGCTAGGCCAGTTCAGCTCAGAGGCAAGCTCCCCTCTGAGTTCAAGGGAGAATAACAGCAAGACCCCAGTTCTTTTCAGTCACGGAAGAAAACTTTGATGGTAGGTATGATTGAGTCCCACACTCAACTTTCACCAACACAGTGGCCACGTGTAGAGGCAGAACACTGCCCCGTGGTGGGGGGTTGAGCCAGGAGCCTTAACAGCCTGTCAGTCCACCACTGCCTTCAGGCCATGATCAGTACGGACTGAAGCTGACAACGCTCTCTCCTCCGGCCGCAAAGATTGCATAAGCCTCAGGTCCCTCTGAAGCCAGCAGGGCACTCAAAAGTGGCTCAGAAAACGACATTGGCGCACAAAAGTGGCCTCAACGTTAGAGTCACACGACATCAAAGACGCACTCTGTACAGAAAACTCCGTGCACTGCTAGCTCTGAGGATATTTTTTGGGGGGGAAGTTTTATATTGCGCAAACTAGACCCGAAGGTATCAGAGCGCTTTACATGAGCACCAGTTGCGTTACAGACTGACACATTAATTTTTTTGTTAGGCACGGGGAGATTAAGTGATTTGCCCAGAATCACAGGATGTTGAGCGTCTCTGCTGAGACTCAAGCCCTTCACTCCAGGAAACCTGTGACCACTACAGGACTGAACATTTATTAAAACTTTGTGCAATTTCCTAGTACCAGCAAAATAGCATTTTTAGTCACTATTTTGGATGGTGGTGTTTGGGCTGTGGGTACTTGCTTTTTTGGATATATTTAAAATGAGTGTTCCTGCCAGTAGCATAGCAAGGGGTCCCAGACCCTAATGCATCCAAGGAAATCTCTACCCATTCCGAGGTTTGATAGAAAAAAACAAGCATTTGCAATGCAATAGGTCTTGTATTTACGCAAGTTTGAACTATTGGCATTGTAAATGACAATGCCTTTTATTTATGTTTTGGTTTTTAAAACATAAATAAAAGGCACTGTAATTTATAATGCTAATAGGTTAAAATGTCGAAAATGCAAGACTTATTGCATTACAAATGCTTGTTTTTAATTTCCAATAACTGATCACTACTGCTATTTGTTTAAAAGTCATGTCCCTGAAACTTAACAATGCCTAATCTCCTCTAGGGCATCAGTTAACCATCTGCATGAATTCACGTACGCCGTCCTCCTCCCCAACTAAAACATTACCACATAACTGTGAGATCAGTCGTGAGAGGCGGAATACTAAACTGTCTTTACTTTTGAATGTATCACACACTTCAAGACTGCAGCATCTTTCATGCTGTTCACTAATGAATAAACATAAAAGAAAACCGTCACGTCTGACAATTCCCCAGCTGACACGTATAGGTCACAGCCAGCCAAGGCGCTGTATTATTTTAATTCTCCCCACCTCAGATCCTAATACTCTGAACGGTTCGCCTCAGTCGGCGTGGCACTACCCGCGCAGCCAGTGGCAAAGATCACACAAGCAGGCTGTCAGTGTTACACTAGGCTCTGCTGACGTGTTAGTGCTGTGGCGATGTTAAAGTAATTTGTTGGACCGCCACCACAGAGTCAGTCACAACAGCTCACCCTGACTGGCCCCAAAGTTTAGTGCTGCGAATAGTATATTGCGCAGCGCGTCACTGAAAACTACTGGACAGACAGACTGTGTGCGACAGGCTGCAGGTTTTCAGCTGTAACATTACACAGCAAGGCAGAGGCAGCTGAAAATGAACATGCTCTAAGCCACTGACTCACTTTACAAACTACGGCCGCACGTTTCAGACTCTCAAGCTCAGCAGTACAGTGGTGTGCTCTGGGCTCAGCGGGTGCCGCAGTCCATGGGGTCTGGTCCTGTTGCGGGAATCGTTCTCATTCTTTTAGGCAAACGTTACTGCGGGGCGAGCAATGCTCGCATTGCCACTGCTGCAGCCCCAATTAAGACAAGACACGCGGACGAAATGGAAAAAAAATGTGAGCGCACGGCAGCCGGTTACCTGTTTTACTTAGCAAGGCGTCTGTAGCGAAGTGAGTGGAGAAGTAAATCAAGCAGTGATAGGAAGTTATGGTGTGGGGAGAGCATCGCAAGGCGTGAGCTGATCTGCAAGGACGGGCAGAAAGCGACAGGAAGTGCTAATTAGAACTAGCATGAGGTGTGACTGTTGGCTTGGTGCCCACATTATCTCCCTTACCAAAGTCCAGCTCTCACCAGAGCACGAGGCCAAAGACTGTCCAGCTTCTGCCTCTTTCCACTCCAAAATGACCATTTGGGATCGGCGAGCCCGATGAACAATGGCTCGCTCGTCGGCACCAATTCCCGATGACCTCTTCCAGGAGGGCGTCGATGTACCAGAACAGGAGCATATCGAAGAAGGCCCCGTCAGCGCCTCCGAAGCCGATGACTCCGACCTCGAGGACATCACTACTGGACAGCGGGTCGTAAGTAGTGACGTTGACCCCGACCCACTTCCCCCACACACAAAAAGGCTTCAGTGACACCTTCACCTTCGGGCCCAGGTGTACACCGAAACAATACTTCTCACGCCCCGCCCTCGGGCCCAGCAAAGAAGTCCACAACGAAGCCTTCAGGCCTCTCTGGCTCGAGTCAGCCTGCCATCGGTGCCCAAACTCAAGCCCCGGCACCGAAAAAGAAACCTTCCTCCAAATCCGTGCCGACCGCTGCCTCCACATCCACGCTCTCGGTACCCAAAACTACCGGCACCGACCTCCTCGACTCCGAAGAAGCAGTCGGAACCGAGCAAAAAGATGCTACCGAAGACTTCACATTTGCAAGCTTCGGAACCGAAAACACCATCGGAACCTAGGAAAACATCGGAACCGAAAAAAGCATCGGAACCAAAAAAACAACCGGTTCCGCAAACTCCTGCAGAGACTAAAAAAGCTCAAGCTTCAAAGACTCAAGAGCACAAGTCCACTCCAGAATCGGTGCCACGCAAGCCTCAGAACCGAAAAAATCGGCGCCCAAACATAAGCCTCCAACAGAAGAGCTTTTTAAACCAGATCCCACCCAAAAAACTCTTCTAAAAGACCCAAAGACTGGTCAACTAACTCTCAGTTCTAAAAAGAGACCACTGGACATGCCTCCACCGGCACCTCCACCTAAGAAAAGAGACATTGCGACATCGCCTCTCATAGTCCCTTCTCCACCTCCACTTCCTCCACCTCACCACTCTCCTACACCATCTCCTCCACCAGTGGACGATGATGACACCTCTGATGACACAGGGGAGGGGGCGGATGATGAACCACAAGGGGACACTAGTCCACCTTATACCCCAGACCTCTGGGACAATTACAACCCAGCAGATGTCCCTAACGTACCACAGGACGACATCATCTACCCCTCTAGACCTTCCCCTCCAGAGGATACCATAGGTTTTACCTAGCTCGTTCACAGAGCTGCACCATACCACAGAGTTGCCTTACACACAGACCCTGTGGAAGAGGATTTCTTAATAGACACCTTTGACACTTCACAAAAGTCCACCTCTGTCCTCCCTATGTTAAAAGGGGTCATCAAACATGCACCTGAGGTGTTCAAAGATCCTGTTAGGGCTAGGATTATAAACCCCAGGATAGAGATAAAATATAAAGCTGCTCCAGCAGACCCTATTTACATTAAAGGCCAGATACCCTTGGACTCCTTAGTGGTCTCCAATGCCAGAAAAAGGGCTAACACCCAAACCTCAGGCGAAGCTCCACCGCCTGAGGCGTCGCAAGCGGCTAATATATGGCGCATCGCCAATACTCAAACTCTGTTAGCCAGATACAATAGAGCACACTATGATGAGTTAGAGTCCCTATTGCAACACCTCTCTGATAAATACAAAACTAATACCAATTACCTCATACAGGAGGGTAAAATCATCACCAACACCTCCATTTGTTGTGCTCTAGACGTGGCAGACACCGCCTCCAGGGCCATCAATACAATTGTCCTCCTGCGTAGGCATGCATGGCTATGCATTTCAGGGTTTAAGCCGGAGGTACAGACTTCCATTCTCAACCAACCATTTGACCAGGAGCATCTATTTGGGCCTGCCGTGGACTCATCTCTTAGGAGGATGAAAAAAGATACAGACACGGCTAAATCAGTGTGAGCTTTGTAATCACATGCTCCCAGAAGTTCCTTTCGTCGCTCCTCTTATAGGGGCACCTCAAGAGGCTACTCCTCTGACAATCCCTCCACGTCCTATAAAACTCCCACCCAGACCACATTCACCAGAGGCTATCAAAGAGGAGGCTACAGAGGCAGTAATAACAAGGGTAGAGGCAAAACCAATAATACCCGCTCCTCCTCCACCCCTACCCAATGACTTCCCTCCACTCCCCCCCAGACCATTCCACTACATTTCCTACCTGTCTGGAACAACATCTTCACAGACAGGTGGGTGAGACAAATCGTTCAATCGGGTTTCTGTCTACAACTCACTTCTACCCCCCAAACATACCACCCACACTGCGCCCAATGTCATCGGAACATTTATCGCTGATAAAGCAGGAGGTAACCTCCCTCCTGCACAAACATGCAATAGAACCAGCCCCCCTGCAACAGCAAAACACAGGGGTTTACTCCCTGTACTTCCTCATTCTCAAGAAGGACCGCTCTCTAAGACCTATCCTATACCTCAGACCCTTAAACTTGTACATACACTCGGACCATTTTCCCATGGTCACGCTTCAATATGTCCTTCCTCTTCTCTCACAAGGCGATTTCCTTGCCACTCTAGACCTCAAAGACACCTACTTTCATATTCCCATTCACACCTCTCACAGAAATATCTCAGGTTTGTAGTGGACGGTCAGCACTACCAATTCAAGGTCCTCCCATTTTTAGTCACCACAGCACCCAGAGTATTCACCAAGTGTCTGGCAGTAGTTGCAGCTCACCTAAGAAGACAGCACATTCACGTCTTCCCATACTTGGACAACTGGCTCATAAAAGCCAACTCATACCATCAGTGTGTACATCACACTCACGCCACAATACAACTACTCCACGACTTAGGGTTTACGATAAACCACGCAGTCTCACCTACAACCGTCCCACATACAACAGTACCTTGGTGCCACAATAAACACCTCAAAAGCACTTGTATATCCCAGCCCAGCCAGGATAGCAAGCATACAAAGCCTCATATCACAATTTCAGCCGCAACACTCTCTTCCAGCTCGAGTGTTCATGCAATTGATAGGGATGATGGCCTCTTGCATATTCATAGTACCTCACGCAAGACTCCAGATGCTTCCCCTACAGGAATATCTTGCATGTCAGTGGAACCAGGCTCAAGGTCAGCTGACAGATCTGGTGTTGGTGGACGGTCGCACACACCGCTCTCTGCAGTGGTGGAACACCAATAATCTTTCCAAAGGGCGACCATTCATCGAGCCGGTTCCACAGATTGTGCCAACAGTGGACGCATCGCTCTCCGGCTGGGGAGCTCATCTGTTACATCACACCATGCAGGGCAGGTGGACGCCTCAACAAAAGTTACTCCACATCAATCACCTGGAGTTACTAGCCATCTTCCTAGCCCTTTAGGCGTTCCAGAAACAAATATCAGGCAAAGCTGTCCTAGTCCGCACCGACAACATGACAGCCATGTACTACATACAAATACAAGGCGGGACACACTCCCTACAACTCTCTCAACTAGCGTAAAGCATATGGAGATGGGCTATTCCTCAGAACATTTTTCTCCTAGCCCAACATGTCCCAGGAGTCCAGAACAACATAGCCGATCTAATAAGTAGTCAGACGCAACAGATTCACGAGTGGGATCTTCATCCGCAAGTTCTTCAGCCATTTTTCCACATGTGGGGGCAACCAGAGATAGATCTCTTCACCACACACGAAAACGCCAAATGCCCAAGCTTCGCCGCCAGATATCCACACCCATTGTCCAAAGGAAATGCGATATGGATGAATTGGTCAGGCAGATTTGCGTATGCTTTTCCGCCTTTCCCACTCATTCCACTGGTGGTGCGCCAACTACAGCAACACTCACTCTCATTTTAGTTGCTCCAACATGGGCCAGACAACCATGGTACACACCACATTACTGGAACTATCCGTACTCCCGCACCAAAAACTACACCTCTCCCCACGCCTCTTAACCCAAAACCATGGAGAGATCAGACACCCGGACCCAGCACAGCTCAACCTAGCGATTTGGCTCCTGAGGTCTTAGAATTAGGTTACCTTAACCTTCCCCCTGACTGTATGAACATTATCAAGGAAGCTAGACGCCCCACCACTAGAGCCTGCTACGCAGCCAAGTGGAAACAATTAGTCATATATTGTCACAATAACACCATCAATCCTCTAGATGTGTCTATTCAACACATCATAGGTTATCTACTGCATCTCCAAAGGTGTAATTTAGCATGCACATCTATTAGGTTACACCTCGCTGCCATAGCAGCCTACTTGCAAAATAGACAACACTTGTCGCTATTTAGGGTACCTGCCATCAAAGCATTTATGGAAGGCCTCGAAAGAATAATTCCCCCCCAGGCTACCACCCTCACCTGTGTGGAATTTAAACATAGTTCTCACAAGACTAATGGGCCCTCCTTTTGAACCTCTGCACAAATGCGAGCTACAATTTCTAACATGAAAAGTCACTTTCTTAGTGGCCATTACTTCACTTAGAAGAGTCAGTGAGCTACAGGCACTCATTATTCAAGAACCCTTTTTACAACTCCATCATAACAAAGTGGTTCTCAGAACCAATCCAAAATTCCTCCCTAAGGTTATTTCTCCCTTCCACCTCAACCAGTCTGTGGAGTTGCCAGTATTCTTCTCGCAACCACAAAAAGTCGCAGAAAGAGCTCTTCACACTTTAGATGTAAAAAGAGCACTGCTTTTATTACATTGAAAGATCAAAACCTTTTCGCAAGACAAAACAACTTTTCGTGTCCTTCCCACCACCACATAAAGGCAACCTCATATCGAGATCTGGGATAGCAAGGTGGATTGTCAAATGCATACAGATTTGCTATCACACAGCAAACGTACATTATCAGTTTCCCCTAAAGCCCACTCTACATGAAAGATAGGGGCTTCAATGGCATTTTTAGGAAACATTCCCTTAGATGACATCTACAAAGCAGCTACATGGTCTACACCGCACACATTCACAAAGCACTATTGTGTAGCTGTGCAAACAAAACAGCAAGCTAGTGTGGGCCAAGCTGTCCTCAAAACATTATTTCAAACTACTGCAGCAGACACTGGTGGTCGCCACTAGGGATGGGTACTGCTATACAATCTGTGCATAGTGTGTGATCTGCAGCTCCTATGTCTCGAATGGAAAATGCTACTTACCAGTATGCATCGGTTCTTGGCATGTAGAGCTGCAGATCCACACACGCCCACCTGCCTACCCAACTACCTTTATCTGTTCCAGTACTATCTTATTTAGATACAGCATACATAGGCATCGTATCTGTTTCTCACAAAACTCCATCATTTCCCTGCTGGCGAAAAACAATCTGAAGATGGAGCCGATGCCCATGCTCACTGTCATCAAAAGGAGGAGTCACCTATCTCGTGACTTCCAAAGACTTTTCCAAGACAAAAACAAGTGCAAACATCCGGGCCCAACACCAGATGGCAATCTATGCATAGTGTGCGGATCTGCAGCTCTACATGCCAAGAACAGATGCATACTGGTAAGTAGCATTTTCCTTTTTTCTAGCACGCAACAATATTTAAATGAACTGTGTAAGTATTTTAGAATATATCAGTATGATAAACGTGCAAATGAAGAACATTTTTGTTAATTCTAAAGTGTGTTGGAAACAAATACTCTAAAATTATCAAAACAAATGAATACACTAGGTGATGCCATTTCCACACATTATGGGTTGTGCACTGTACAGTTATAGTAGTTAAACTGTATGTCTGTGAAAATGTAATGGTCATTTCAATTGAAATGTGTTGTCTGTAATGGAAGTCACCGCCGGACTGAGAAGTCGGACCGGAGCCCCGGGGATGGTGGTGGGGTTGCTTGTTGGTAACACTGCTGCTGCTTTTGTTATAGGGGACTTATATTGCAGCACTGCTGCAAAACCGACGCCAGTAACTAAAACGGCAATCACCGCTCCAAAACCGCCCCCCACCCTTCCGGACAACCAGGAAAACGCCCGGTGCCTGGTACGGCCAGCCTGGCCCTCATGGCAGTGTGCTACCACCCCTTCCATACTCCACTCTTTGCCACTCCTCTGTATTCTGCACATCCCACGCCGCTGCACTCTACTCTGCATCACTCCACTTTACACCGCTCCATGCCATTGCACTCTACTCTGCCCCACTTTAATCAACGCCTCTGCACTCTGCCACTCTACTCAACATCACTGTACACTATGATACTATGCACCGCGCACCTGACACTACAGCACTCTGCACTATTGCATTCTGTCAGTGCACTTTACGCCACTGCACGCTATGCCACTCTACTTTGCAGCACTCCACTCTATGCCACTGCACTCTACGGCACTATATTCTATTCTGCACCACTCTACACCACTGCACTCTGTGCCACTCTACACCACTGCACTCTGTGCCACTCTACTTTGCACCACAGCACTCCACTCTGTATCACTGCACTCTACTATGCAACACTCTAATCTATGACACTGCATTGTACGCTGCTGAATTCTATGCCACTGCACTCTATGCCACTATACGCTGCAACACTATACTCTGCAACACGCTGACCTGCCGCCAGATCTCCCGAGGCTTCTCCGGGAGCAACGTGATTTTTATTTAGAGCTCCTGACTCTGGACTTTAGTCCTTTTACTTGCCGCCTACCTGCACGTCTTCAAGGCGCATCGGATCCGCCGCCCTGATCCTTCCTGGCTGCCCTCTCTCCTGCACGCGACCTGACCGCCTCCGCTGATCGCCCCCTCCTCGCCTGACGCTCGGAGAGGGACGGGCGGCTCCTCCATCTTGGGCGGGTCTGGCCTCGGCGCTGCAGCTCTTTGGCTCCTCCCCCCCTGGCTGACACTTAAGGCGCACACCTGCTCTCACTACCTGACCTGCCGCCAGATCTCCCGAGGCTTCTCCGGGAGCAACGTGATTTTTATTTAGAGCTCCTGACTCTGGACTTTAGTCCTTTTACTTGCCGCCTACCTGCACGTCTTCAAGGCGCATCGGATCCGCCGCCCTGATCCTTCCTGGCTGCCCTCTCTCCTGCACGCGACCAGACCGCCTCCGCTGATCGCCCCCTCCTCGCCTGACGCTCGGAGAGGGACGGGCGGCTCCTCCATCTTGGGCGGGTCTGGCCTCGGCGCTGCAGCTCTTTGGCTCCTCCACCCCCTGCCACGCCCCCTTGACCCTCCATTCCCATGTGTCGTCCCTATATAACGGCTCCTGCTTCCCGGCAGCGCAGCGGACGGGCGCAGCGGGCGCGACGAAGGCGCGACGAAGTTGCGCCTAAGTTAAGCCCGTCTGCGCCCGTCCGCGACGGGCCGGGACCAGGGGCCATACACCCTGCTCCTCACTTGGTTTATTCCCCTGCTCAACTGATAGCACTTTCGGCCTTTTCTTCTTCTCCCCCTATTCCTTTACATCATGTACACTCACTTGGTATTCTCTCCTCCTCCTTGCCTCACTCACTGCCAACCTCTCTCAACTCCTCCTCCTTCTCTTGCCCCACTACATCATCTCGGGTTTCCCGTCCCCCTCCTCTTCCCACTGTAGCTTCTGCCTATTTACTTAATACCCGGTCTGCAGTCAAACACCAGACAGCACTCTTTCATCTTTTGACTACTGACTCTCCTGATTTTTTATTTCTGACTGAAACCTGGTTCACTGCTGACTCTCTCCCTGATCTTTTAGCCATCCTCCCTGACACCTACTAGGCCCTCCGAGCGGATCGCTCGGATGGTAGGGCCGGTGGAGGGGTGGCGATGATCGTCCGGTCGACACTTAAATTTCAACTTCTCTCTCACCCCCTCATATCCAACGTGCACTACCTTGTGGCCCGCTCCCTTAATCTGCCCTCTCCTCTTACTGTTGTTCTTGTTTACCGTCCCCCCCCCAATCGATGCCTTCTTTCGTAGCATCTATTCAGGATCTTCTAGCCACCTTGGTGGTTAACAACTCCTCTGTTTTATTGCTCGGAGATTTCAACTTTTGGCCAGGAGATCCTAAGGAAGATCTCCTCTCCAAAGACTTTTCAGCCACTCTCCACTGTTTGAATCTCTCCTCCCATGTCACAGCCTCTACCCATGTACAAGGTCATATCCTTGACCAAATTTGGTCTTCTCGTCCCCTCGCTTCACCTCCTTCTGTTTCTCCTTGTGTTTGGTCGGATCACTATATTATTTCCTTTTCTATTCACTTGGGTGTGGTTGACAAGCCCTCTTTTCCCAAGAATCTTCTCGCCCGCAACTGGAATCAGACCGACCTTGATTCCCTTTCACTTTCTTTGGTTTCCTCTGCTCCTGATCTCACTAACCTCCCTCTTGAGTCCCAGGCTAACGCCATCAGTACATGGCTCTCCTCCTCGTGCGATCGAGTGGCCCCGCAAAAAAAAATCAAGGCGGTTCGCCCTTACGACGCGCACAAATGGTTTTCCCCTGAGCTCAAAGCTTTAAAACTTGAGCTCAGGCGGTCGGAACGTCTCTGGAGACAGCAGTATTCTCCCCCTTTGCGTGCTAAATACAAATCTCTCCTCACTGACTACAAACAAGCTATCCTTGCGGCCAAAACCTCTTATTTCACTGAGAGAGTAGCTCTCTCAGCAAACAAATCCCGTGAAATTTTTTCTCTGGTTCACAATCTGGCCACTTCTGATCGTTCTTCCCTCAGTTTGGTCCCCTCTCAGTCCCTCTGTTTGTCACTCAATGACTTTTTCATAGACAAGATTGTGAAGATCAAAGCTAACATTCCTACCGTACCCCAACTCACCCCCATGTGCCCTGCTACTTCCCCGCTTTCTTCCCTCACCACTTTCCCTCCTATTTCTCTTGAGCTATTCCATAACTACCTGCTCAAGGTTAAATCTGGTTCCCCGACAGATTGCGCCCCGGCGCGTATCCTTAAAACTCTTTTCAATGATTCTCCTGTTCCCCCACTCACTCTACTTAATTCTTCTTTGGCCTCTGGGTCTGTTCCTTTATCATTTAAATCTGCCGTCGTTCTCCCCATTCTAAAAAAACCTGGTCTGGATCCCTCCCTCCCTGCTCATTTCCGACCCATTTCCCTTCTTCCCTATTTAGCTAAAATCCTCGAGACCCATGTCACCTCTTGCCTCTCCGCGTATACCGAGGATAATGGCCTTCTCGCTTCCCATCAGGCGGGGTTTCGCTCAGGTCATTCAACGGAGGCAGTGGTTCTCGCGGTCCTGGATGAACTCAAGGGGAAGGCTGATTCCAACCTCCCCCAAGCCCTGGTCCTTCTCGATCTGTCCGCTGCGTTTGATACGGTTGATCATTCCATTCTTCTTGCCCGTGTCAGCGCAGCGGGCATTCGGGGTGCGGCCTTCTCCTGGCTGGCATCCTTCCTTCGGGATAGGTACCAGGCGGTTCATCTTTCCGGCTTCTCTGCCCCCCCCCCCGTCCAGTCACTTGTGGTGTTCCCCAGGGTTCTTCTCTCTCCCCTCTTCTTTTTAATCTTTATATCTGTCCCCTTGTCACTTCCCTTCTCGAGCTGGGGGTCTCTGTGTATAACTACGCAGATGACCTCCAGCTCGTCTTTGATCTTTCCTCCTCCCCTGACTCTCTTCCTAAGTTCAGTTCCACCTTAATCTTCATTTCTGAGTGGATGAGCGCCAACCATCTTAAGCTCAACCCCGATAAGACGGAACTTGTTCTCACGGGTGGTTCATCTAACCCCTGGTCCCCAGCACATTGGCCCCTTTCCTTCGGTCCCCCTCCCACGCCCTCTCCCTCTGTTCGCACCCTTGGCATTAAAGTCAGTTCTGACTTAACAATGCATAGTCAGATTAGTTCTGTTGTGTCTTCCTGCTTTCTTTCCCTTCGTCTCATCAGGAAAATCTCTCGTTTTTTCACTACGGAGGCACTTAAAACCATAGTCCTGGCTTTAGTCATCTCTCGCCTCGACTATGGGAATGGCCTGTACGTGGGCATTCCTGCCTACGAGTCTCGACGTTTACAGGCCATTCAAAATCAAGCTGCCCGCCTTATTTTCTCCCTTCCCAAATTTTCTCACATTACTCCCGTCCTTAAATCTCTTCACTGGCTCCCTATTCGTTTCAGATCTCTTTTCAAATTAGCTTGCTTCGCTTTTCGAGCTCACTCCCGCTCTGCCCCTCCCTACATCACCTCCCTTATTTCATCCCACGTCACTAGTCGAACCCTCCGCTCTTCTTCTCTTTCTCTTCTGCACATCCCCCGTTTTCGTAAACTCAGAACTGGCGGCACTCGCCTCTCCGTTTTGGCCCCCCAGTTCTGGAACACCCTTCCACTTCATATTCGTTCCATCCCCATTTATTCCCACTTTCGAAAAGCTCTTAAAACTTTTCTTTTCACCCAGGCCTTTTCTTCATAAGCCCCCGGATCCCTTTTGTGAGCTCTGACCAGGTCCCCAGCGCCAGGAAGCCGCTTGGCCGCAGTGCGCTTTATTAAATATTTTTTTTCATTTCATTTCACTCTACGCCAATGTATTCCACACCAGTTCACTCTACGCGACTCCCCTCTATACCACTCCAATACACAACACTCTGTGCCACTCAACAACACTCCACTCCACTCTAAAACACTCTACTCTCCGCCATTCCACTCTCCGACACTTCAGGCCACTAACTTTTAGCCATGCTGAGCAGTGACGCTAGTGTACCTCATGGCTAAAATACATTGGCAAAGCTAATAGCTTTTGTTTAGGCGAGACCTATTGACTTTGCCAGTGCTTGTTTTGTTTGGAGTGTTCCACAGACAGTCAAGATTAAACAAAGTGGCAAAGCATGCCTGCCTGAAATCATGCTTCGCTCCACATGCACCTCCTTGAAGCGCTGTAACCTTAATAGTAAAATCGGGGGGGGGGAGGGATTGGGGGCTCTGAGAATTCTTTTTATTTTTGCAATTTATTTGGGCTTTTCGAGGTGTTGAGCCTCACTAAAAACCCTTCTTTTTCTCATGTCCATGAAGCCATAAGGAACATTACCATCAAGGAATATCTCCTCATTCCCTTGCTCGCCTGGATTGACAAGCACTTTCGTTTTTAGGAGAGGTTCAACACTTCATGGACCGCAAACAGAGCTAATACAGGCCCCGCAGAGTTTACTCCTCGGGTTACAGCTCTTCGTGGACATCCGTGATATGCAGCATGGCTTCAGACATGCGCCCTCAGCCGCTTTTTAATCTCCAGTGTCCACTTCAAAATCTGGGGTTTGCCGGCGTATTATTCCCTATATTACCCACACTACAAAATCTGAGTATGTACCCACGCTACCCTCCGTTCTGGCGCCCTGGGCTAACGGCCAGAGCTGCCGAGCCTCGGGTTCAGGTTCGAGTCAACATAATGTGATTCAGGGCAAATCACGTAACCTGCGGCCTTGAGTCATGTAAATGGTACTCCTGTAAAACACACAATACCTTGCGTTCTAGTTCGCGCTGTACAAACAGCAAAAAAAAAGTCTGTTGAAAGCGAGGGGGCTGTCGGTTTCTGGAAGCCCCGCCGTCTGTCACTCGACCGCTCTTCCCAGTCGCTCATCCTGCACCCCAGCCTGACAGACAGCGGGCGGAATTAATAACTTTTTCTCCCTGGGGTTTGCGGGCCTCTTCCCGTGCTCCCCCTACGGCGCTCTTTGTGGCTATTACTTTCACGAGGCCTCGTCTGCTGATGTCAAGCTTTTAAACATTTACGTGCAGTCAATCTTCTAGAAAGCCCTGTTGTCGATTCACTTAAAACGAGTCGGGCGGGGAGGCCCGATCAAGGGAGACCGCTCTCTGATTTGAAATGAATGATTCCGCTGTGTACCCGCGTCTATTTCCTGCAGCCACTCCTCGGAACGGCGACGCCACAGCTACGGCTTGCGTCACTCCGGCTTAGCGTTCATTGGGGTTCCCGGTCATATTTTGTGCTGAAGGTCCCTTCCATAGATTTATAGCAGATGAACTGGAAATTCAAATGGTCTTTTGGTAGTTTCTGCTTTGACCAGCTGAACAGTATTTCAGCCAGCCCCGGCAGTGAATACGTTTACAGCCTGGTCCGAAAGCAGTCCTCAGCAGATTTGTTCAGGGTCACAGAACCTTTCACCTAAGGGTCGCCAGATCGAAAATGAACCGGGGTGCGAAGAGAACAAAATGAATTGACATTCAGTGAGCTAGTTGTACATTTTAGCAGAGTTGCCAAGAAGCAAATGGTCAGAGTCTAAACTCCGACAGTTCCTCCTCTGAACATGATGGGCACGTGGCATGGTATTGCTGGGGAAGCTTGCGCTGCTGTAACAGAAGGTCCGACCTGCAGTTCTATACATAGATAAGGTGACCAGACGTCCCGGTCTTCGAAGGACTGTCCCGGGGTCCGGATCTTTCCTTCATTTTAAACACATGCCCCGGTTTTTTTTAACAAAAATCAGTTCATCCTGAAAGGAGAATTGAAAGGTGTGCTCTCGTTAAGTAAATTGTGCTTTTCTTCCAGGCTGCGCAGGAGTTCGGCTGCATGCATGCTGCAGCAGATAGGGAGACCGTGGGGATGGAGGGCAGAGGTGTTCCGGGATAGCAAAAAAAATAAATATATATATATATATATATATATATATATATATATATATATACATACATACATACATACATACATACATACATACATACATACATACATACATACATACATACATACATACATACATACATACATACACACACACTACTGGCGGTCGCCAGTAGGTAGTTATAGTTAGGACCACGTTTCCATAGGAAAACCTCAACATTCTATTTTGAATAACTTTGGCGCCGGTCGACGAATCCTCGCGAATTTCTCAAAATAGGTGGGGCGCTACGCTCCCCTCCTAACCTGAAAGTCTCGGGGGGATCCGTCAAGCGGGGGCTGAGATAAAAGGGGGGTCCCAAAACGCGTTTTTCCCATGCATTTTTCCATAGGACCTTTAGAACGAGCTACAGCCCGAACGGCTGAACAGAATTACTCAAAATTTGGCAGAGAGGTAGTCCCTAGGTCAAGGAAGTGCCTTTTGTAGGTTTGGTGTAAATCTGTTCAGTAGATTCTGAGAAAATAGCCTTTAAATCAATATATATATCTGAGCCCGCTTACGGTACGCTTACCGTACGCTTACGGTAAGCGTACGGTGGCGTGCGCGAGCGCGATTCTGATTGGCTCTTAGATCTTAGTAAACATTCGAAGCGGCCGAAACCAGGAAGCGGCGGCCGCCATTTTGTGTATTTCACTCTGAAAAAAAAGAGTGAAAACAAGGAAAGGGGGCAATGAGGAGAGTTACAGACCCCCTAACATTTGTAAGGGGGTCAAAGAAGGACAGAAAAGTACAAAGAAAACATTTATTGATTTTAAAAAAAATCACGGGGTACGCGTACGGTAAGCTTACGGTAAGCGTACGGTAGGAAAAAAAAAAAAAAAAATGAAAATCAGATTTAAGTGTTTAGATATTAGGGGGCTCTAAAAAGAGCCGTTGTGTTTATGAAATGATTTTTTAGTGGTACCTACAAGTAAGTACCGATGCAGAGTCTAAGGTTCAAGAGGAAGACTCTGTTCCCTTCATCATTGAAGTGCACACCATCTCCTCTATAAATGTCTTGCATGTCATAACGCAAGTTGTTGTGGTAAATGGCACCCATACCATAGTCACGGAGGAAAGCAGAAACAGATTTGTTGACGTGCTTTCTTGCTTTGTCATCGCACCGCGTGCCCACCGTGCGTGCACGGCACTAACTGCGTAAAGTGGGCGCCCCGCGTGCTCACTGTGCGCGCACGGTGCGCGAAGCGCACCGTGCGCGCACGGAACGAACTGCGTTAAGTGGGCGCGCACGCCACGAATGGCGTAAAGTAACTTAGCATTTAAAAAACCGTACAAATTCACTGAAAAAACCATAGGTTTCACACACGTTATAGTTAGGAATTAGCATTTAAAAAACCTTGCAAATTCACTGAAAAAACCATAGGTTTCACACATGTTATAGTTAGCGGAAATTTTACTGATAAAAAACCAATGAAATTCCCCCGTTATAGTTAGTGCAGGCAACTATAACTCACGCGACCGCAATCTTGTGGTGATGACATATGTGTCTTTATGAAAAAAAAATATTTGTAATATATGTATAGCTAAAAATGTATGGAAGAAGACATGGGCAAATAAGTGTCTAAATACAGTATTAGCATCAGCAGAGGATTGCGGTCGCGTGAGTTATAGTTGCCTGCACTAACTATAACGGGGGAATTTCATTGGTTTTTTATCAGTAAAATTTCCGCTAACTATAACATGTGTGAAACCTATGGTTTTTTCAGTGAATATATATATATATATATATATATATATATATATATATATATATATATATATATATATATATATAACCTACTGGCGGTCGCCAGTAGGTAGTTATAGTTAGGACCACGTTTCCATAGGAAATCCGCAACATTCTATTTTGAATAACTTTGGCGCCGGTCGACGAATCCTCGCGAATTTTTCAAAATAGGTGGGGCGCTACGCTCCGCTCCTACCCTGAAAGTCTCGGGGGGGATTCGTCAAGCGGGGGCTGAGATAAAAGGGGGGTCCCAAAACGCGTTTTTCCCATGCATTTTTCCATAGGACCTTTAGACACAGCTACAGCCCGAACGGCTGAACAGAATTACTTGAAATTTGGCAGAGAGGTAGCCATAAGGTCAAGGAAGTGCCTTTTGCAGGTCTGGTGTAAATCTGTTCAGTATTTCCGGAGAAAATAGCATTTAAAAGCATATATATATCTATATGCGCGCAGGGTGCGCGCACCGTGCGAGCACCGTGCGAGCACCCTAACGTGCGCGAGCGTAATTCTGATTGGTGGTTACATGTTAGTCAACGTTCGAATCTGTCGAAATCGGCCGCCATTTTGTTTGTTTTCAGTGCGAGAGTGAAAAAGGAAGGTGGCGAACGTGAAAAGGGGGCAGGGTAGAGAGTTCCTGACCCCCTAGCCTTTGTCAGGGGGTCCCTGAAGGACCCCGAAGGCAAAAAAAAAAATTTTTTTTTTTAAAAATCGCGGGGGTGCGCGCACCCTGAAAAACACAAAAAAAAAATTTTTTTTTACAAAAAAAAAAATAATTCGCAGGGTGAAAATTTTTTAATACGTAGTTTATTGTAAAATAAATATATAAAAAAAATAATACATAAATAAATTAGCATTTAAAAAACCGTACAAATTCACTGAAAAAACCATAGGTTTCACACTCGTTATAGTTAGGAATTAGCATTTAAAAAACCTTGCAAATTCACTTAAAAAACCATAGGTTTCACACATGTTATAGTTAGCTGGACATTTCACTCATAAAAAACCAATGAAATTCCCCCGTTATAGTTACTGCAGGCAACTATAACTCACGCGACCGCAATCCTCTGCTGATGACGTCAGATATTACATCACTGATGACATATGTGTCTTTCTGAAAAATAAATATTTGTAATATATGTATAGCTAAAGATTAATGGAAGAAGACATGGGTAAATAAGTGTCTAAATACAGTATTAGCATCAGCAGAGGATTACGGTCGCGTGAGTTATAGTTGCCTGCAGTAACTATAACGGGGGAATTTCATTGGTTTTTTATGAGTGAAATGTCCAGCTAACTATAACATGTGTGAAACCTATGGTTTTTTAAGTGAATTTGCAAGGTTTTTTAAATGCTAATTCCTAACTATAACGAGTGTGAAACCTATGGTTTTTTCAGTGAATATATATATATATATATATATATATATATATATATATATATATATATATATATACCAGTTTATAGTTAGGACCGAGTTCCCATAGGAAATCTGAAAAATATATTTTTAATAACTTTGGTGCCAGTTGACTTATGTTCGTGAAATTTTCAAAACTAAAGGGGCGCTCCGCTCAGCTCTTACCCTAAAAGTCTCGGAGTGATTCGTCAAGCAGGGGCTGAGAAAAAAGGGGGGGCCCAAAACGCGTTTTCCCCATGCATTTTTCCATAGGACCTTTAGTCGAAGGTACAGCCCGAACGGCTGAACAGAATTACATGAAATTTGGCAAAGAGGTAGTCCTCAGGTCAGGCATGTGCCTTTTGCATATATGGTGTCAATCTGTTCAGTAGTAATTCCTGAGAAAATTGCAGTTAAAAGTACATAAATATCTATATGCGCGCACCGTGCGCGCACCAAATGTCCGCAAGCGTAATTCTGATTGGTGGTTAGATGTCAGTCAACATTCGAATCGGTCGAAATCAGGAAGTGTCGGACGCCATTTTGTGTGTGACAGTGAAAAAGAAAGGTGGAGAACGTGAAAAGGGGTAAGGGTAGAGAGTTCCTGACCCCCCTAGCCTTTGTCAGGGGGTCCCTGAAGGACCCCGAAGGGTGAAAAAAAACATTTTTTTTTTTTTTTTTTTAAATCGCGGGGTGCGCGCACGGTGCGCGCACCGTGAGAAAACCTTTAAAAAAAAAAAAACATTTTAAACTGTTTATAAGTTTATAGAAGATATTAACTATGCTGTTCAACTTTATCCAAATTCAAAAAAAAAAAGCTGAGCCATTCCATATTACAGGATACAGTCAATCTATAACTATATACATAGGTAGTTTATTGTAAAATAAATATATAAAAAATATAATAATACATACATAAATTAGCATTTAAAAAACCTTACAAATTCACTAAAAAAAACATAGGTTTCACACACGTTGTAGTTAGAAATTAGCATTTAAAAAACCTTGCAAATTCACTTAAACCATAGGTTTCACACACGTCAGTTAGGAATTAGCATTTAAAAAACCTTGCAAATTCACTGAAAAAAACCATAGGTTTCACACACATGTTATATAGTTAGCTGGACATTTCACTCGTAAAAAACCATTGAAATTCCCCCGTTATAGTTCGTTCAGATAACTATAACTCGTGCGACCGCCACTCTATCACAAGGATGATGTCATCAGTGATGTCATGTGAGATGTCATCAGTGATGTCATGAGTGATGTCACTGACCATGTCATGAGTGACGTAATATGTGACGTCATCAGCAGTGGATTGCGGTCGCGCGAGTTATAGTTATCTGAACTAACTATAACGGGGGAATTTCAATGGTTTTTTATGAGTGAAATGTCCAGCTAACTATAACATGTGTGAAACCTATGGTTTTTTCAGTGGATATATATATTATCTACTGGCGGTCGCCAGTAGATAGTTATAGTTAGGACCGAGTTTCCATAGGAAATCTCAAAATTCTATTTTAAATAACTTTGGCGCCGGTTGACGAATCCTCGAGAAATTTTCAAAACTAATGGGGCGCTCCGCTCCTTCCCTGAAAGTCTCAGGGGGATTCGTCAAGCGGGGGCCGAGAAAAAGGGGGGGTCCCAAAACGCGTTTTCCCCATGGATTTTTCCATAGGGACTTTAGTCGCAGCTACAGCCCGAACGGCTGAACAGAATTACGTGAAATGTGGCAGAGAGGTAGCCATAAGGTCAAAGAAGTGCCTTTTGCAGGTCTGGTGTAAATCTGTTCAGTATTTCCTGAGAAAATAGCATTTAAAAGCATATATATATCTATACGCGCGCACCGTGCGCGCTGGGTGCGCGCACCCTGCCGTGCGCGAGCGCAATTCTGATTGGTTGTTAGATCTTAGTAAACATTCGAATCGGTCGAAACCAGGAAGTGTCGGCCGCCATTTTGTCTCTCGCACTCTGAGGGGGTGAAAAACAAAGGTTGAGAACGTGAAAAGGGGGCAGGCTGGACAGTTCCTGACCCCCTAGCATTTGTCAGGGGGTCCCAGAAGGACCCCCAAGGGCCAAAAAAAGTTTTAATTTTTTTCACGAAAAATCGCGGAGTGCGCGCACGGTGGAAACGGAAAAAATTCTGCGAACGTTGCGCACCGTGCGTGCATGGTCAAAACTGCGCAAAGTGGGCGCGCGGTGCGCGCACGGTAAAATTAAAAAAAATATATATATATATATTAATAACTTAGCATTTAAAAAAAAAGTACAAATTCACTGAAAAAACCACAGGTTTCACACACGTTATAGTTAGGAATTAGCATTGTAAAAACCTTGCAAATTCACTTAAAAAACCATAGGTTTCACACATGTTATAGTTAGCTGGACATTTCACTCGTGAAAAACCAATGAAATTCCCCCGTTATAGTTAGTGCAGGCAACTATAACTCACGCGACCGCAATCCTCTGCTGATGACATATGTGTCTTTCTGAAAAATAAATATTTGTAATATATGTATAGCTTAAGATTAATGGAAGAAGACATGGGTGAATAAGTGACTAAATACAGTGATGTAATATCATCAGCAGAGGATTGCGGTCGCATGAGTTATAGTTGCCTGCACTAACTATAACGGGGGAATTTCATTGGTTTTTCACGAGTGAAATGTCCAGCTAACTATAACATGTGTGAAACCTATGGTTTTTTAAGTGAATATATATATATATATATATATATATATATATATATATATATATATATACACGCGCACACGTTTACTATTTATCTATATATGTGTGCATATTTTTACAAGGCTACACAAAATCAGGCCAGGCATAAGACTATGGCTAAAGGGTGTTACTCTTACTTTTATGTTTGGTCTGTCCCACTTTTTCCTTCTTAAAATCAGGAAATCAGGTGATCCTATGCATAGAGTGGTTTTAGGAACACTAGAATTCACACACCACTTGGGAATCGAGTTCTACATAATAAAATACAATGTTCACGGATGCTGCTTGTTCCCATCGTCCACGTTTATAAGTATAGTTACATTTGTCTTTATGAAAACAAGTATTTTTTGTTTTTTCTCAGAAACTAGCCATGCATTCTGGCATGGATTACGCCATCATGACTGGTGGGGATGTCGCCCCCATGGGGCGGGAGGGTGTGACTGCCATGCACAAGGCCTTCGACTGGGCTAACACCAGCAAGCGAGGGTAAGTAGTTTTCTCTTTTTCTCTTCTGTACTTTGACACCTTCATCTAGCCTTAAATCAACCTCAGACTGTATAGTGCTCTGATCTACAGGTGAGAAAAACCTCATGCACAACACCATCATCGAGCCGTCCTGTGGCATACAGCATTATAGCCCCTGTATTTAACCCAGGAGTTAGCACCATAATGTAGACATGTGCTGATAACAGTTCACATCTTCAAGTACAGCATCATCACTGAGCCCATGAGCCAGTCCTGCTGTGTAGCCATCCCTGTTGCATAGTACCTTAAGCATATGTTGTGCAAACCCTTGGTGCAGAGCATCATTACCAAGCCACTAGCTGACTTCCATTCATGACACCATTGCCAGCTCTTGCACTGATGCCACTGCACAGCACCGTCACCAAGCATCTGCTTATGATGCCGTCACAACTCATGAACCGGCCTCCATGCTTGGCACCTTCACTGCTGTCTGACCCACCAATTGCACAGTACTATTACTGAACCTCTGAGCTGACTCCAGAGCCTAGTGCCATTATTGAGCCCCAGAGCGAAACCCATCACTGTTTGCTTAGCAGTCCCCAGTGGGTATCACTGCCACTGAAACTCTGTGACCATGGCCTGATCCATGCATAGCTTTATCTCTGCCCTCTTGAGCCAACCTGTGCAATCAATCAATCAATCAATCAATCATGGGTTTGTAAATCGCAAGCTACTCACCCAGGAGCGAGTCTCAAGGCACTGACAGTCTTCAAGCTTTGAACTGATCCCGGTTCTTCACATCCTCATCTAGCTTGGTGTTGATCCCATTCAGCCATGAGCACATCTAGTCATATCACCATGATGGAGTATCTGAGTCACCTCCATTGCATACCAACATCCATCATCAACCCCCAGAGATACTGTCTGAACACAACATTTCTTGCGCAATAAACATTTTGTCTAAATATGGGTATTTGACTTCTTTACATGACCGTCTCCGAGGCCCCCCCCCCAAGAGAGACCCCACCCCTCCCAAAACCTATCTTGCAGGGGGATTTTGTACTATTCAAGGAGTTCTGTTTAACTATACATGCTGCAGTTAGGCCACCAGAAACCAGAGAACCACTCCAGTGGCCTACGTTGAATAGAAATTGAATATGTATGAGAAGTGGAACACTCAGGAGACAGAAATGAGGACTACTGATCCGTAAAAATGAAATACCTTTGATTTGTGAGGGTTTGTTCGCACTCAACATTTATCTAAATACTAGTTTCACAGAAGTTTACATCATTAACATGAAATACAACCTAATTAATCAAATTTGCAAATACATTCATTAAACGGTCTTAATATTAGTCTCTGTTGATAAATTGACATATGCGTTTCTGCGAATTGATTTATTTGTCTAAAGTTCATTCTGCCTTGTTATTTACACAAGAGCACAGGATTTATCCACTGTCAACACTTGATTCACCCTTGTACAGCTGGTAATCATAGGGCTTTTTCCAAGCAAGATATATTTTTATGATGACTATTAGCGTAAAGAATTGAAAAAAACGTTATAAAGTTTCATGCGTGATGAACCACAAAGTGAGTCACGATAATTTGTGACACTAAAATAGGAAATACAATAGTTGAGCAAGAGGTACAGTGCTCAAATAGTGAACAGAAGTGGATGGGGATCTACAGTGGCAGGAGGCGAGTGCACCTTTAGTCTTCCCGAATTATCACTGTAATGAGACTAAGTGCGGGTCGGTACTTCATTATGAAATGAAAATATATGGGCAGTTAAGTTTGATTTCCTTCCTAAGAAGAAAGGGATCAGTCCCATGAGTATTGATTGCTGAATATGTCTGCAATTTGTAGTTGTAACTTTGGTATATAAAGGCTACTGGGTCTGGTTTTAGTTGTAGGGAAAAGTTGGGGTAACTGATTATAGTGTAATTGTACCTGCGAAGAAGCCTGATGGACCGGTCTTTGAAGTTTGAGAATTCGTTTCTGGGAGTAAAGGAGAACAAGTGATTTTTGAGTATGTGCAAACAGAGCTTGATAATGAGGAGAGAGAAGTGTAGGGTCCATACGTACCAACAATTCAAGAAAGGGAATGTCTGAGGTTCTTCGTGTATTGAGCAGAATATTCTGTTGTTATATCTCCCTTAGGGGTTAGTCTGATTACGTCCTGAGTAACTTCGCTATCTGGATATGTGCTGAAATTGGAGGAATGGGGTGATTCACTATCCAGTATTGGGATAAAGTCTAATATGTTACAAAAAAGTTATGTGTTTGCCAAGTCGAGTGAGGTTGTTGAATATCATATTAAAGGAGCACCCAGAGTTTTGTTTTAACACCAAAATGGACATGTTCATCCTATCCGCTTCTGGTGCCCTGCCCTGTAGCATGTAACATGTGTAGTGTTATTCCATTAAGAACAAGGATTCCAATCCGCCTGCTAAAGAGTGTGCAGTCTACATATTGCGATATCACCAGAAGGTTGGCAAAAGACAAAGGGATTTAGTGCTTCTTTTTTTATTATTATTATTTTTTTATTTCCCAATTCAGGTAGCATTTAAAGTAACATAAAACGACATACAAAACAGGTATCAGTGCATAACAGTACATCAAGGAAGGACTAGCTTTTAAAAAAAATTCAGGTAGTTAAAAATCAACATTAATAGCAGCAAGGATAATTTTAACAACAAAAAAGAGAAAGTGCAAAGGTGATACATTTCCATCCTATCGTAATACCTCATATGAGTGTGGCCTAAGAATGAGAAATAACTTTCTTTAATCTTTCATATAATCCATCACGATACCCCATATTTCTAAGCCCCATTTTTTCTTCTGCACACCTTGCAGAGCATATAAACTATGTTCCAATTGAAATATACTAAAACATCTAGCTCTCCATTGTTCAAATGTCGGGGCCTCTTTTTGCAACCACATGGATGCGATACATAGTCTAGCAATCGCTGTTGTTAAAAAGATTAAATACCGTATTTTATATCTTGCCATTGCACTTGTAACTCCAGAACCCATCCCTAATAAAATGTCACTCATTGAGAGTTTAACATGAATCTTCGAAATTTCATAAAGAAACCTTTCAATATATAAGAAGAGGTTAGTTAATTCTTTACATGAATAAAAAATATGGACAATATCAGCATCTTCGCTACAACATCGAAAACATTTTCCATCGTTTCCAGCTCCCCATTTAGCCATTTTAGCCGGTGTGTGATATAAATTAAACATTGTCTTATAATATTGTGCTTTCAAGTTAACAGACCGAAACACTTTAGCGGCCACCTCAATACAATCTTCCAGATTGATATCTATAGTCCCCAACCTATTTCTGATTATGTTTTTCTAGATCATTCGGCTGTGGGAGTTGTAATAAACTATAAATAGTCCCGATACGTCCATTCTTCCTAATTGCTTCTAACAAGGGGTTGGATTCGAATTCCCCCCCCTCTGTTTCAAGAGAAAGTAACGTAATTGTAAATATTTAAAGAATTCCTTACTAGCCAATCCATGTTTTTCCGCTAGTACCGACAATGATGACATAACGCCACACACATATAAATCCCCAATAAATACTATTCCTTTCCTGCGCCAGCTATCTACCACCCTGCCCCATAATATCACTGGGAGTAGTGCAGTTGCTGCCGTTGGTGTATAACATGTAATTCTCCCAAGCCTATGAGATTTCCTTACTACTCTCCAGATCTTATAACCAGGATTTAATACCTTAAATTTGGTTCGTTTGTAATAATTAAGATCAAATGACAAAAAAAGGCGATTTTTAACCTCAAAACCAAGCAAAATTTGATAAATGGATGGAAATTCCGCTTTGTTCATAACCTCCTCTCCAGATAAAAGTATTCTCATATTTCGCAGCATACAAGCAGAATAATACAGGGTAAAATCTGGAACAGCCCATCCACCTTTCTCTCGTGGGAGTGTCATGTATCGTATGGCTCTACGAGATTTCCCTTGTGCCCATATAAATCGTGCACATACTGACTGTAGCTTTTGTAGTTGCACACCGGGTTACTTCCAGTGGTACAGATCTAAAAAAATATAACACTTTTTGCAAGATTACCATTTTTATGATATTGCAACGGCCCACCAAAGACAAATGCAGACACTCATAGCGATCTAACTGTTCTTTAATAACGCTGGTGATGCCAGCCCAATTAGTATCCACTAATGATTTTAAACAAGTGCAAAGCTTTATCCCTAGATAATTAACTTCCGTCATGATTCTTGAATCCATGTTATCTGGTAGATTAAGGCTCAAGATCTGCGTTTTGGCTAGATTTAATTTATACCCTGAAACTATTCCATAACTTGTTGCCAGGCGTTCTATCTCACGCATAGCTACCATTGGGTTAGATGTTACAACCGCAATGTCATCTGCGTAGGCTAATACCTGACAGCGGTCCTGCCCACATACCATAGGGTCAATCCCGGGGGTATCTAGGGACACCCCTGCCTGGTGCCTCTGGCTATAGAGATCGGCTTGGATTCAGAGCCTGCTATACATACTTTAGCTATGGGAGATTGATACAAAACCTGAATTGCTTCAATAAAGCCCGGATTGAAGCCTAGATTGAAAAGAACAGCCCAAAGAAAGTCCCAACCCACCGATCGAAAGCCTTCTCGGCATCTAACAGGATAAGGCCAAATTTAGAGTGTTTTGCGTTGGCCCAATCAATCATTGTGACTACCCTGTTTATATGATTAGTAGTACCTCGGCCGGGTATAAACCCGTGTTGCCTGGTCGATACCAGCGATGAAATAACTTTCGACAGCCGGTTGGCCAAAATCTTGGCATATACTTTGCCATCGGCATTTAACAGTGAGATCGGCCTGTAAGATCCCGGAAGATTGGAGGGCTTATCTTTCTTTCTAAAAACAATTATGTTTGCTTCTTTCCAGGATAGGGGGGGTGCCCCCTGTTGAGCACAAAGCATTATGTCCAGTAGATCCCTTTTCATTTCATTAAAGAAGGTTTTATAAAACTCCAGGGGCAGTCTATCCGGCCTAGCAGCTTTACCACTGGGGAGACTATTGACTGCAATTTCTAACTCTTCCATAGTTATATGTCTATCCAAAGCCGAGGCCATTTGCATATCAAGTTTAGTGGTGCAGTATTCTTGTAATAATGCTTCCCCTCTGGGCCTATCAGTAGTCTCAGCTGAGTAAAGTTTGCTAAAGAAATTATGAAATACCATGAGGATTTCTGTGGGAGTTTCCCTTAAGAAGCCTTGTTCATCGATAATGTGGTCTATCCGTTGTGCTCCTTCCTTGGCACGCAATCTCTGTACCAAACGGCGCCCCACAGCCTCCCCATATTCATAGCTGTTCTCGCGATTTAGCCTATGTTTTACAGCAATATCCTTACTCCAGTGAAGATTCATTTTAGCTTTGCATCGAGCAACTTCCGTTTGTAAAGCAGTAATATCAGATCCAGCCCTAATCCCATGTGCTAATTTATCCTCTGCCAAAACTAACTTGGCATATAACTGCACTATTTGTTTAATCTGTTTTTGTTTATATAACCCTACACTCATGCATTCCCCCCATATGCCCGCTTTCAGTGAATCCCAGACCATCCCAAAGGGAGCGGAGTTGCGATTAATGGACAAAAATTGTATGATCCATTCCTTCATATGTAATACAAATGCGTCATCTAGCAGAAGCTTTCTGTCAAATGTGAAATTTCTAACTTTGACCAAAGTTCTCACTGCTGGGATATTTAATACTAACGGACCGTGGTCTGCTGAGATTCTTGGCGCTACATTCATTGAGACCTGATTTACCAGTAAAGGGGGGAGAAAAAAATAATCTAATCTAACCAATTTCTGATGGGGATGTGAAAAGAACGTATAGCCTGGTTCTGAATGGTGTAATACAGCCCACGCGTCCACAAGGCCATGGTCTAAAGTTAAATTGGATAGTGCTTTAAAAACGTTTGGCTTCCTTCCCTTGTAGTTGTTTATCCCTGCTTGTAACCCTTGTGGCTCAAGATGGATATTGAGATCCCCACAGAGTATCAAGGGAGTTGGCCATGAGGTAAGTTCAACATTGAGCTCCTCCAAAATTCCAACCTCGTCCAAGTTGGACCCATATATTGAACAGATTGTAAAAATCTTCGAGTCTATTGTGACCCCGGCTATGACCCAACGCCCTTGTTTATCGGACATTGCTCTACCAGTGCCTTGTATTGTGTCCTTAACCAAGATTGCCACCCCCCTGTTTGTAATAGATTGCTGTGTACAAACCAGAAGGGACAGTCCTAGCTCTGATAGCACATGTTTCTTGCCCCAGGTAATGTGGGTTTCCTGAATACATAATATATCCGGTTGCAACATTCTAATCTCAGCGGCTACCCTCTGACGCTTCCCATAAATATTAAGGCCACATACATTTAACGTGCAAAGCCGCAATCCTGGATTCCTAAAACTACCTGCCATAGCAAGTCCTTGTCTTAAACCTATTAAGCATCATTAAGTTGTGTCCTAATTTAAGTTTACCATGAATAGTTTTTTTATTTTTCACCCTTAAACCCCCACAGCCACACCCTCCCAACCCCCCTCCCTTGACACCCACCCCCAATGAGGCCTCAGCCGAGACCCCATTCCCATCCCCCCACACCCACACTCACCCAACCCCCATCCCTTGACACCCACCCATCCCCATCCCCAATGAGGCCTCAGCCGAGACCCCATTCCCACCCAACCCTCCTTCCCCCTCATTGAGGCTTTAGGACCAATGGTCCCAGGGATGAGTCGAGCCCCAGCTACCCCAGCCGGGCCCCAGAGACAGAATAATCTAAACAGTATATAAGCACCATATAGCACAAAACCAGATACGCAGGGGAGAAAGAAAAAAAAAGCTCAAAACCTACATAAAGCGCCAGTATTGAGCCGGCGAATTCCTATCTTTATAACCTTTACAAAGAGTGCAAAAATGTTTTAGCCGCCGCTTCTGAAGTGAAGAACCGTGTTTGATCCTTACTAACTACTTTCAGTTTGGCGGGATTTAATAGATATGCTTGGGCCCCTTTATTATGAAAAGGTATAATAAGCTGTTGTAACTGCCATCTAGTTTCAACTGTGAGCGGGCAGTAATCAGGACGAACGAAAAACTCAATACCTTTACCAGACTTCTTTCGGTCAGGGCGGGCTAGATCATATAAAGCCTCTCTCGCTAGAAAGTTGTTGACAGAGATTAGAATAGCTCTGGGGCGAGAGGTATTCTGACCAGGTCTAGCTCGTTGGATAAAGGGGAATCTATGAGCTCGCTGTATCTCTGTTTTCCAGTCCCATTGGGTTAGGGTGTGAAAGGCTTCTGTAAACAAATCTATAATAAACTGTCGCACATCAGTCCCTTCCGACCCCTCCGGAATGTCAATCACGCGTAGATTGTTCCTGCACAGCCGATTTTACAGGTCGGTTAGTTTCCACAGGGTATCATCTTTCGCCGAGCTTAAGGTCTCTGTAGTGATTTTCTGGGCAGCTAGCTCGTCTTCCAGGCTAGAAACTCTTGCTTCAGCCTCCGTAAAGCGAGCCGTAAATTCCGTGCAGGATTTTTCTATGCGCCTCAGTGTTCTGTAGCTTGCGACATGCCCCCTGCACCCTTTGGCCTTCCGCCCTGGTTTCTTCCCTATGAGCCCTTATACTTTGGAATATATCCACCAGTGAAACGCTTTATGCACCATCTAGAGGGCTCGCAGCCATGGCACCTGCCGCGCCAAATTGCGAAGTAAATGAATAGTCCCAGTGTAATTTCTCTGCATCATCATCCGAAGTAACGTGAGCGATTGACCCCCCTGTAACCATCCTTTTTACGTACAGTCTGGGGACTCTTTGTCTACCCCATCACTCCACTTTTCCCCTTGGCTCTCGCTAGCCCGGTAATCGCTTGTCTTCGTCACTAAGCTTTCGCTGTCTGATAGTTCAAACTCCCCGTCAGCAACGTCTGACGAGTCTGATAAAGAAAAAAAATCGCCAGAGTCCATGTCTTTCGCACCATCACAATTTAAAGGACCCCTGGGCTCTGGTACTTTAAATAGGTAGTCTGGTATTTGATGGGCGACAGGAGCCTGAGTACCCATTACATTGACTATATCAGCGAGTGCTCCATCCCCTTTGTTCTTTTCACTACCAACTTTAATCACCCCGTTCTCGCCATTCAATGGTGCTCCTAATGCTGCACTTTCAAAAATAGTTCTAGCGCTGGTTTTGTCTGCATTTATCAGTTCAGTCTGTAGCTTACCCACGACCACATGTTCTGGCATTTTTTCAAAAATTGAATCTCCATTCAGTAACCCCTGAGAGAGAAGCTTTAAGCCTGCTATTTTACTTTCTTCTACATTAGCTTGTAGTGGCACAGCGTTTTTCTTGGGTTTGCTGGTGAAAATTGTAGGGACAGTGGGGATGGAGCGCTTACCCCCTTCAGTCTTCCTCTCCCCTGGAGTCATGGCCTTCCCCTTGGCGTTTCCTCCTGGCGGTATGTTGCCGATGCCTACACCACCAGCTGTCTTGCTCTCCGCTGTTCCTCTGGCTCAACCACGCCCAGCCTTCTGCGGCATCCTCAGAGCCGCGGCTACGAGCTCACGGCTAACACGTCGCGGCCGCCCTGTACACCAAGCCTGTGTCCGGAGCCTCCTTGCCGCCAACAGCAGTGAAATCTGCCGCACAAGAAGCCAGAGCATATCGGCACCCCAGCCGGTGAGTCACTGCATATCCTGGTGCTTACAGTGAGCTAGTACTGCGCCGCCGTCATTCCGCTTCTGGGAGCTGCGAACTCACACGGCCATTCTTACGGCCGCCATCTTGCCTCTCCGTCCATACCGGGATTTAGTGCTTCAAGCACATGAAAACCTGGAATGGGTTATAGTAATATCTAGATAGGTCCAACATCTTAGAGTATGAAGAACCCATGTGATAATAAGATAGTGGTTATTGTATGAGTCAGTTGTTTTACATTCAATGAATGTTTAGTAATTCAGGTAAGTAGGTTGGTGTCATGTTAACAGGAGGTACATGATACTGTTACTCCCCCTAGTGAATCTATCTCAGCAAGTGCATTAGTATGTCTTATGACAAATAAATGGACTACCATCCCCAGCCCTTCATTAACGTCCTACTATCCCTCATCAGGGAAACATATAATAGACATTCAAATTAAGCTGGTAGACATGTAATGGCAACCAGACTATTCGCCTGCGACTTTTGATGTAACAAGCCTTCATGTTTCCATCAGTCATAAAGACTGCTCACTGGCCATCAGGGAAGCACTGGTAACATGATGTGCTCACTATTAGAACTTGAGCAAATTATATTTGATATGTTAGATTGTTGTCTTTGTAACAGCGTTTTTTACATTCAATAAATAACTTGAACTCCAAATAGAAAAGATAGCTGGTGACAGAAAATTTGCTCCGCCATACGCAAGTATTTTTTAATCGTGAATCAACTAGGGGATGATGCATTTAAAGGATATCATCATGTGTGTGTGTGTGTGTGTGTATGTATGTATGTATGTATGTATGTGTGTATATATATATATATATATATATATATATATATATGACTAAATCACGGAGAACAGAATTTACTTGAACAATAGTTTGCCCACTTGATTCAAAATACCATAAATATCTGGCTCATGTCGTCAAGTGGTCTTTCTGGACCTCACAATATGTGTTGTCAACAAAAAAAAACATAACTAAACTACACCAAAAAACAAAAGCTGCCAGTTCCATTTTGGAAACCCACAGTTGCCAACCCTCCAGAAACTGTTAAAACGTCCCCAATGCTGGGCAGTTTACGGCCCAGAGTGCAGGGACGCAGGGAGGGGGGGAGTTGGGAGGGGAGTTCCTTTAGTGTTAAATGTTGTTTGTGTGTTTTCGACGGCCTGGTACTTTACTTCATGATGCATAGACATACTTTAGCGATATCTAAATGGGTGAGCAGCGAAATAAGGAAATCAAGCTCTTAAGTTGGAATGTCAACGGGTTGGGAGACAAAATCAAAAGAGGTGTAGTGTCCCAGTACGTCAAAAGACTTGCCCCTGACGTGGCCTTGCTCCAGGAAACGCATCTCATAGGCAACAATTGTGGAGCGTTGGCTAGGTGGGGATACAAGACGGTTGCGCATGCAGACTTCACGTCCAACTCGAGAGGGGTAGGCATACTAATGAAAAAATCCTTTCCACTGACTGTAGATTCCGCGTACTTAGATGACCGGGGGCGATATGTTGCTATCACGGGGACTTGGGAGGGCCATACCATAACCCTCCTCTCAGTCTATGCGCCCCCTGGACTACAAACAACTACCTTCAATGACCTTAGCGCCTTGTTACTTGGGTTGCCGGAAGGGCTCCTCATAATTGGCGGGGACTTCAACTCCGTTGTATCGGGTGAGCTAGATCGGCATCCACCCCGGGTGCTGCCCCTAACGGCGCAGTCATTCCCTGGTTTCCTCGATGCTATGGGCTTAGTAGATGTTTGGAGAACTTACCACATTGACAAAAAACAGCACACTTTCTACTCTAATGCTCACAATAGTCTCTCCCGCCTGGACTACGTTCTTGCCCCCGCCTCCCAGGTCACTAGCTTCCATGAGATCAGGCACCTTGCTAGGGGTATATCGGACCACTCCCCCCTATGGGCACACATCGTATTGGACTATAAACAATTAGGGCGTGTTGCCCCCATAAACGCTTGGCATCTCAAAAACCCCAAAATACGCAAAGCCCTCATTACAGCTATAGACGATTACTTTCAGGACAATGAGCACACAGTGGACTCCCCCCAGACACTTTGGGAAGCCTTCAAGCCGGTGATACGGGGTCAGGCCCTGTCCCTTATAGCGGGAGCAAAAAAAGAAAAACTAAAAGACATATCGGACATAGAGCAGGATATCTACCAACTAGAGCAGGGTGTAGACTCGGACCCCACACCTGACGTTGTTCATGCACTCCGACTCCGCCAAGACGAATATAGGGCTCTGGACACCGACCGCGCCAAACTAATGGCTCAAGAGCGACTAGGTCGCGTATATGACTTGGGAGATAAAACAGGGAAATTGATTGCCTGGCTGGATCGGAGGGAACGCGCTAGTCGGCTGGTCCCGTAGCTCAGGGGGACGGAGGGATTCGCCATAAAAGATCCACAAGATATAGCTAACAAATTTGCAGCCCACTATCACAAGCTGTATACTTCTGTCGCCCCACATACGACTGCAGACTCCTTGAGCTTGCTGGAGGACATCTCCCTTCCTGTCCTCCCTGAGGCGGATCGCTACTTCCTAGATAGTTCTCTCTCCGCTGACGAAATTGCTTTGGCAATACGAACGTTGCGCCCGGGCAAGGCTCTCGGCCCAAATGGTATCCCTATTGAGCTTTACAAGCTCCGCCCTGACAAATTGAGTCAATATTTGAAGTCCATGTATTCATCTAGTCTTGAGGAGGGGAGCTTGCCTTTGGATCAACGTCTGGCAACCATTGTCACCATACACAAAGACGGTAAACCCAGGACAGATTGCTTCTCCTATCGGCCCATCTCTTTACTCAATGCTGAGCCCAAAATCCTAGCTAAGGTGCTCGCCAACCGACTAGTGAAAGTTATCGGGGACATAGTCCACCCTGACCAATCAGGATTCATGCCGAGGCGAAACACTGCGTTGAACCTCCGCAGAGTCCACGGGGTGTTGGGTAGGGCCCATACCATACAAGAGGACGCAATCATAGTGTCGTTAGACGCCACTATGGCATTTGACACCATCGAATGGCCCTATCTTTTCGCGGTGCTAACTAAAATGGGTTTTGGCCCGACGTACATCAGATGGGTACAACTCCTCTACACCGAACCGTTGGCACAAGTAGTAGTGAACAACAAAAAGTCCACTTCCTTTGCCCTTGGTCGAGGCACCCGTCAGGGCTGCCGTCTTTCACCGCTGTTGTTCGCTCTGGCCCTTGAACCACTAGCTGCCTGGATTCGTAGGGACATGAGCATTCGAGGGCTGCGGTGGTCGGTTGAATGGGAAGATCGCATCTCCCTCTACGCCGATGATATCCTCCTCTACCTTGCCTCCCCCAAGAAGTCCCTGATTGTCGTATTTGACATATTGGAAGTTTTTGGACGATACTCTGGGTTCCGAGTTAATTGGCAGAAGTCCCTTATATATGTCCTTCGCGGGAACTCACCGCAACTGCCTCGGAATTGTCCGATCTCAATCGCTACTGAGGGATTTCAATACCTCGGTATATTTGTCTCCCTTGACCCCGCACTTCGCCGATCTCGTAACCTAGACCCGCCCTTGCAGCGACTTAAAAGTGACATCGTACATTGGAAGTCACTGCCAATCTCCCTATTAGGTAAGGCTGCATTATTCAAAATGATGTCCTTACCCCGTTTCCTCTACGCACTTCAAAATGCTGCTGATCCAGTCCCAAACTCGTATTTTAAGGAAATAGAAGGGCTCCAGAGGGACCTATTATGGTGCAGAAGACCACGCATTGCCTTGCCGAAACTAACGCTCAGTTGGTATGATGGTGGAATTGGGCTACCAGACATTAGAAAATATTACTGGGCTGCCCACCTTATAGCCATAAACCACGGCACCTATGGCCCCCCTGACACTCCGGGGTACCGGATGGACCGCCGGATTCTCCCTAACGGAGCCTTTGCCCGGGCTCTATACTCCAAGCCTGCCAAATACCCACTCACAGGGCCCACTAAACATACGGTAAAGATCTGGCATACTGTGACACAGTCTCTAGGATGGCCCAATAGATTAACACTCGCCACCCCACTCTGGGACTCACAAAAATTAGTCTATTTGGGAAACACCAAAGGTTTTAGCAAATGGGACCTTATCGGCATTTCAAGAATTGGGGATCTGTGGGGTCCAGGGGGAGTGAAACCGTTCAATGCTCTCAAGACCCAATTTTCACTGGCAGACTCTGAATTGTTTAGATCTCTGCAGGTTCGGCATGCGTTGCAGTCGGTGATTGTTAGTGGCTCCTCCTTACCGGACAGCTCCCCACTAGAGGACAGGCTTCTTGATGGGTACATGACTGAGCGTGCCATTTCACTGACATACAGGAAACTCATTAATGATGTGAGCGACCCACTGACCTTGTTGCGGGAGAAGTGGACAGCGGATGGGATTGAGTTGGACGATGAGGGGTGGCAGGAGGCGGTCTCCTCCCCTAAAACGGTCGCGATATCAGCGCGACTCCGGTTGGTGCAACTGAAAATTTTACACAGAGTATACATAACTGGGCCCCAGATGGTACAAATGGGAGGTCAGACAGATGGGTCTTGCAGACGGGGGTGCACAGTCCCAGGCATTTTCATGCACACCTTATGGCACTGTAGACATATTCAGGAATATTGGCGAAAGATACATGAAATTATTAGCAACACTGAAAATTGAGATCCAGCCGGAAGCCCCCAGATGCATCCTCAATATTTGGGAGCCGACAGACCTGAACCACCATGCCATGCAGTGGGTTACACTTGGTTGCATGATAGCAAAGAGAAATATAGCGCAACTCTGGGGGGCGGCACATGCGCCCAAAATCGCTGATTGGAAGAATGACCTTGATTGGTGCATGCACCGTGAAAAAACTGTATACATTGCTCGAGGCTGCCCCCGTAAGTGGTCCAAAGTGTGGGCCCCCTGGAACACATACCGTGGTAATATCTGTTCCCCACCCAGATTGTTGGAGGAAGATGTCTCCCTTGAAGTGTAATTCCTACTGTACAAAATTCCTGAATGCTTATGAACTTCTGTCTTGCTGCCGCCTATTGTATGACTCAGTGATACTAGGCCATGTTGTCGAATTGGTTTTAATAAAAAGATTTACACAAAAAAAAACGTCCCCAATGGAGGATTTCTGAAACTGGACATAATTGTAGTGAGGATATGATCTATGAATACACCATACAGGAAATCATACATTCACTAGCAACACATACATATGATACTGATCAAGAGCACTGCACAGCAAAATCAGTAAAAAATATTTAAGAGAAAATCTATCTGATAGAGACTTCTAGCTGCAGATTCCTTACCTTTGAACTTCCCAGGCATCAGACTGGATACGGAAACTTTTGCTACGCAATACCCCTTGCGTGCGACGTCCGGTGGCTCCATTCGGCTCCGCGTGACATTGTTGGCATCGGTTATGACATTGCGGTGCCTATGTAGGCACCACCCAGGTGCGTTGACGTAGGTTCTTTTCTTTCCGCGCCAGTTAAGTGCCGATTTGGGAAGAGCTACCCCTCTGCTGCTTTTTGGCAGGCTTTTTCTTGACTTTGGTCGAAAAATGTTTGGAATTGACTTCGTGTGTGAGGGATGTCTTCACGTAAGACCGGTTTTCAAACCATGCAGGACTTGTTCCTGCATGATGTCGATTACTGATCTCCACTGCGTATGTCTTTTGATTTCTCTAGCACGACCACGATACGGAGTTGTGTTCAGACTGTCAGGCGATGGCTCCGAAGACCTTGAGGGACCGTGCAATGAAGTTACTCGTGGCCCGGCAGTCGACACAGTCAAGCGAGACTCCGAGGAGGTTACGGTCCCGTTCGAAGAAGAGGAGGTTGCGTGGCCGCTCCAGGAGCCCTAAGTCCTCTTCCTTCCATTCGAGGTCCTCGGGACACTCAGGGAAGAGACACAATAAGAAGTCCAAGCGGACTTCATCTTCACTTCAACTGGCGTCCGTCATCGAAAGAGGTAAGGAGCACCGATGCTCTAGGCACGGTTCCGCGGAGTCGGAGTCGGAGCCAGAGTCTACTTCGTGCCTCCCCCCCTTTCCAGGAGCCGAAGCGACTCCCGCTCAAATTAAAGAATTTTACGAGGCCATGCACCGTGTATTTGAGCGGAACGATATCACTGAAGAGCCTTCTGGCCCCGCGGAGTCGGAAGAGGTGCCATTGGGTTCGACCCAGTCTGCATTGGCCACGACGCCGATGGAGCCGATCCGGTTCAACACCAGTCGTGCCAACGTGACCTTCCCCGTGTCAAACCTGAAGTCAGTGCCTGCGACGACGCCGAGGCCTGGGGTGAGCTCTCCCAAGCTGTCAAAGAAGGGAGGCCCAAAACTGCACTGTGTCCAGAACAGCTTCGGTGAAAGGGAGCGTCTGAGGAGGAGTCGGGCGTGACTTCAGCACGTTTATAGAGAACTCCAGCAAATGCAGGTGGGAGACGACTGCCTAGGATGAGGACTTCAACAGCCAGTCTTCGAGGTAGGGAAAGACCGATACCCCTAACCTGCGCAGATGTGCTGCGACCACCACCATCATCTTGGTGAACACCCGAGTGGCACTGATCTGGCCGAAGGAGAGCACGGTAAATTGAAAGTGCACGCAGCCTACCTTGAACCGCAGGTAACTCCTGTGGCCCGTCAGGATGGGAATGTGAAAATACGCATCCTGCAGGTCCAACACTACCATCCAGTCTTCCTGGCCTAGAGCAGACAAGACCTGAGCCAGAGTGAGAATTTTGAATTTCTCCTTTTTGAGGAAGAGGATGACAGTCCTAAGATCTAAAATGGGCTGTAGCTCCTTGTTCTTCTTTGGAATCAGAAAGTAGCGAGAATAAGAGACACTGCCTACTTCTGAAACTGGGACCCTTTCTCTAGCTCCCTTGGCCAAAAGAGCTGTAACTTCTTCTTGAAGCAATGTTGCATGATCCTCAGTCAGCTGTTCCGGACTTGGCAAAATAGTAGGAGGAAAAGAAAGGAAAGGCAGAAAATAGCCCTCCTGGACGATCTGCAAGACCCACTTGTTGTGGATCTCCAGTGGGGGAGATGATGAATTCTCCCACCAACTGGAGTAGTGTGGTCCTGCAGAATCAGCCTAGAAGTGCTTGGAGGCTGTGGCTGCTGGGGGCAATGTGGTAGACGACTTCTGGCCTCCATTCCGAGATCAGAATGCACCACGTCCACGTCCATGCACTGCTTGGGCAGTCTTTGCAGGACGGTGGCTATAGTAGGGCTGACGCGGCTGTAAACCCCTTCCGTTGCCACGAAAAGAAGACTGACCACGAGGAGCAGAGGAAAGGCCAAAGGATCTGGCCGTAGCACAAGAGTCCTTGAACCTAACCAGGGCCGAGTCTGCCTTTTCCCCAAAAAGGCGGGTTCCATCGAAGGGCATGTCCATCAAGTTAGCTTGGACTTCACCCGAGAAGCAAGTGGTACGAAGCCAGGCGTAGCGTCTCAGGGAAACCGTCGTTGAAATCGATCTGCTCAGTGAATCGGTCGTATCTAATCCACACCGAATTGTGAATTTTGCTGCATCCCTCCCTTCTTTGACAGCTTGGGAGAGCTCACCCCAGGCCTCGGCGTCGTCGCAGGCACTGACTTCAGGTTTGACACGGTTTTGGGCTTATCCTCCAAAGCGGCGAGTCCAGGATATTCAGGGTATGATTCCGATATTTCAGTCTCTATCCTGGAATTTGGTGAGACTGACTTTGAGACTGTTGGGCCTTTTGGCCTCCTACATCCTGTTGGTAAGACACACGTATGCGGGCTCTGCAGTGGGTCTTGAAGTTCCAATTGGCACAGGATCGGGGAAACCTCACTGACCTGTTTAGATCTCATAGGGAACTGCAAAAGATCTGCGGTGGTGATTAACGAACCGTGATTGGGTCAACGGAAGACCCCTCTCCCTTCCCCAACCGGACCTTACAGTCGTGACAGATGTGTCACTTCTGGGATGGGTGGCCATCTGGTAGAGGTGGAGATCAGGGTACACTGGTCTCCGGCAGAGTCAGAGCGCCACATAAATTTATTGGAGCTCCGAGCGATTAGTTTGGCATTGAAAGCATTTCTTCCCTCTGTCAAGGGGAAGCTAGTGTAGGTGTTCACGGACAACACCACCACCATGTAGTACTACAACAAGCAGGGTGGGGTGATGTCGTGGACCCTTTGTCGAGAGGCCCTATGCCTCTGGACATAGCTGGAACAGCAGGGCGTAACCCTAGTGGTTCAACACCTGGCAGGTTCTCTGAACGCCAGGGCGGACAAACTCAGCCGTCGATGCCTAGCGGATCATGAGTGCTGTCTCCTGTCGGAGGGGGCTTAAGGTCTCTTTCAGCAGTGGGGAGAATCTTGGATAGAGTTGTTCGCCTCCGAAGAGAATGCGCAGTGTCAGCAGTACTGAGCGCTGGAGTTTCCAAAGCGGCTATCAATCTGCGATGCTTTTCGTCACGAGTGGAGCTCAGGCCTGCTGTACGCCTTTCTGCCCACACCACTCCTACCCAGGGTTCTGCAGAAGATGAGGAGCGACCGGGCTCCAAGTCAGTCTTGTGGCTCCGGACTGGGCGAGGAGAGTCTGACATCCAGAGCTTCTGAGAATGAGTGTCGATCCTCCGATCTGGCTGCCCCTTCGGAGGATCTTCTGTCCCAGCAGCAGGGAACCTGTAAACTCTGCGCCTCCATGCGTGGAGATTGAGTGGCGACAGTTGCCTTTGATCTTCCTCCCCAAGTTTGTACGTTATTCTGGCTTCCAGTCGGCCCTCCACTAAGACGGTATACGCCTACCATTGGCAGAAATTTGTATACTGTACAGAAAGGTCCATTGACCATCTTTCTGCTTCTCTTTCTACTGTCCTTTTATTCATTATAACCCTGGCCCAGCAGGGCTCTGCCTTGGGAACTCTCAAGGGTTAATTTTCTGCTCTGTCTGCTTTTTTTGCAGGTGCCAGACCAACCCTCTCTTTTTAAATCTCCTATTGTAAATAGATTTCTAACGGGGCTGGCTCACTTTTTTCCTCCCACGCCCTTTGTTATGCATCAGCGGGACCTTATTTTGGTCCTTACTTACCTGATGTGTGCTCCCTTTTGAGCATTTGCACAATTGTCCCCTCTGGCTGCTGACAATCAAGACAGCCTTCTTAGTGGAGATTACATCGGCATGGAGGGTGAGTGAGTTGCAGGCGTTAACCAGCCGCCTCCCTATCTTATGTCCTTAACGGACAAGGTGGTACTTCGCACCGGGGCATCCTTTTTGCCAAAGGTTGTGACCCCATTCCATCTGGGTCAGTCCATCACTTTGCCCACCTTCTTTGCTCCCCTCTAAGAGGAGCGTCTCCTCCAACTGGACTCAAAAAGAGAGTTGTCGTTCTACCTTGATCACACAAAAGAGTTCCGAGGCAACTGTTTGTGGGGAACGTGGGTCAAAGAAGGGAAGGGAAGGGCAGGGCAGTGCTCTCACTGGGTCGTTCTCTGCATCATTATTTGTTATGCCTTGGCAAAGAAGCAGCCCCCTGAGGGGTTAAGAGCCCATTCCACCAGGGGAAAGGCTGCAACTACGGCCTTGGCTTGGAGTGTCCCAGTCCAAGACATCTATCAGGCACACATTCTCAAAGCATTACTGCCTTGATGGGCAAGTATGCAGGGTTGGACATTTTGCCCGTTCAGTCCTACTAGTCTTTTTAGTCTAATGTGAGTCCGCAACCCACCGCTGGGATGGGCTTGCTCGGGTATCTGATTGAAAGGTATTGAATCTGCAGCTAGAAGTCTCTATCAGATGAACAAGTTACTGACCTTCGGTAACTCCTTATCTGGTAGAGACTCTATCTAGCTGCAGATTCCTTACAGCCCCACCCATGCTTCCCTGCTTTGCGGACTGATATTGTAGGGCTAGGGTTGTTCTGCTTATTCAGGGCCCTAGTTTTGCACATGACTACGTCATTTACTGCGTGGCTCTGCGCTTCTGGTGTGGAAAGTACGAAAAGTATTGACGTCCATGCACCTGGGTGGCGCCTATATAGGCACTGCGATGTCATAACCAACACTACTGACGCTGTCACGCAGAGCCGAATGGAGCCACCCGACGTCGTGCGCGAGGGTTATTGCTCATCAAAAGTTTCTGTATCCAGCCTGACGCCTGGGAAATTCAAAGGTAAGTAATCTACAGCTAGATAGTCTCTACCAGATAAGGCGTTACCGAAGGTAAGTAACTTGTTATTCCTAACTAACTTGCTGAAGCATAAACAATAGTGGGAACAAATCTGATTCATCTCAACATTTCACAATGGATATCTTCATAGGAAATCATTAATAACTAACCGGTATTACCTCCAAATTATCCCCACCTTCAATTAAATTATACCACACAAACCACAAGTTGGTGTCCAAAGAGCAAACAATCTGAAAGAATCCCTATATGTTGGTCTGAGTTTATTGACCAAATACAACTATCAAACATAATCGGTCCTAAATCTCTGGGATTCCACTCATACCACAATTGTTCAGTGTGTAAGTTTGGGACCCACAAAACTACTAACTGCATTTCAGAAACATGCCTAAATACAAGATGCCTCATTGGTTCAGCTGCAATTGCAAATATGTTCTTTACCTGGTAAAGTGCCCATGTGAACAGGCACATGCTACAGGCATGGTACTTTACACGCTCAAGAATCTTTTTCAGGAGCATTACAGAAATACCAGCAAAAAAGGCAAGGCTACTCTCTGATAATTTCTCCCATACCTTTCACAAACCAGAATCCTCTCCTCTGCCATGGAGCCACATACTATTCCAGCAAGAGGAGGTGACTGAGGCCTATCACTGAGAAAGTGAGTTGATATTAAGACTGGACTAAGTGGGACATGGATTGAACAGAGGGGCTGAATGTATTACTGGCAGCTTTAATGGAAGCACTTCATTTAACAGGTGCCTAACTTCCCGTCACTTGAGAAATTCTCTTTCTTTCCTAATGCTCTTTCCAGTAACATAACCCTTTATTGTCATACCTCCCAAACCTAAACTACTATTAGCTTAAAGACCTAATATCATAAGCTTATATAATCCTGTGAATCCGGTGTATGAATTTGACCATCACTCAAAGACTACTATTATGCCCTTGAACAGAGGCCTCACACCTTTTCTGTAGCAAGATCTTCTTTTGTTTAATGAAAGTAATTATAAGCTACTAATATTAACTGTGTTGTAGTAGTGATCACTGCAGACAAGATTACATTAGTGGTCACCCCATGCATAATTGTCAGCAGTGATCCCCTCTTTGCATCAGGCAGGGTTAACAGAACTAACGTGAAAAAAAAGGCTAGCAATATGGAATGTCTCTACATGGGTAATACTTAACAGCCATAGCTGCAATGTACCTGGAATCAAGGTCACAATACATCTCACCAATGGCACATCATTTATCACTCAAATATCAGCTTTATATATAACATAACGTGTATTGGTAACATGCAAGTTCACAGTGAAGAGCATTTTGGCTTTGAAATAACATGTTTATTCATAGCCAATTCAGTGGTTGGAATGGTTGAATTAGAAATTGAACTGGAAATGCAACCATTTTTCTCCAAATTTCATATAATTAGTTCTAAAAATACAAACATTTGTGTCTTGAATAAAAAGTTTTCATTTTGGTATACACACCTGAATTCAACCAAGCAAAAGCTTCTAATTTAGTAGGCTGGGCTGCATCCAGGAGAGCTACCTACAGGTAGTTGGAGAGCTACCAGCAGCTGAAGAGCCATTCGTTGGAGAAGTCTGCCCTAGAATATGTGGTTTTGGATGGAAAGTATTTGAGAATGGAGGAACAAGCAAGACTAGCCTACTTTGCTTACAAATTGTAAAACATGAAGTCTCGCCCCAAATGACAACCAGAATGTAGTGCTGTTATTTTGATCCTCAAGTAGTGTTGTGGTAACCCATGGCTACTGAACCTTTTGTCCACTAAGGTGCTCATATAGTTTAATTCCTTTTGACTCTATTGTCCAATTGTTGTAATATCAATATGTAGGTTGCACACTATTTAGCAGGATAACCAGAGCCTCATGTTTTTAATGAATGACCCAATACAAGCCACATATTACTTGATAACACACCTGTTGGAACTGACCCACTCGGGCGCTTAACGATAGAATGCTGTACCTTTTGTTACCATGACACAAACCTACTCTCTAGAAACAGTCATTGACTGCAAAACAATTGACCCCATACGATAGCAGTTGTCTATCCCCTCCATTTAAATATATTTTAAAGATGGCAGACCATCCCAGGACATATTACTATTACCCATACTGGGTCAGGGTTTTGAGGTGCTAAATTCCTCTTTTGCTTTCCAACTAGTGAAATAGCAATATGTATACGATACGCTCTGTAACAAGTGGATCAACCTCATGGTTTCTGTTAGAGTAACCTTGTACAAGTAATATGCTACACTAGAGCGTACTCAAAGTTGATGAGATAAAACTGATCCAATCAAGTAATAACATATCATTTTGGGGATTTCCTTCATGATACTTACCAACCGTACCTCACTTTCATAATGCTTGATTTTATGTGCCATAATAAACCTTATTGCAATACCAAATAACTAATCTTCCCATTCCTCTGATTCAAAAACATTACAAGATGGATATGCTACTCGAAATCTTATAGACTTCACATATGGTCAACATATGTTATGGCTGACCCTCTCCTACCCATTACATTCTGTGGCAATCTTAACCATAATGATACAACTTGCACGCCCTCGCTGTCAGACACAAACATTCAGTCTGTGCTTTCAGTGATTCATCAAAATGCTTTAGAGTCTCTTGCAATGATCAAATGGCATTCGGGAATTGTGGACACCTAAAACAATGTTTATAAGCCCATTCTCCATGGGTAACAAACATTTTATTGTTCAAAATTCGCTGCATTCAAATAATCAATTCCCAATACATTGTGTACATATAGTTTTCCTACTTCAGGGGCAATTTTTCTTTAAAAACTGTGAGAAAGCAAAAGGTTGCAATCTCTTTAGTGAATTAGCAACCATTAACACTCTATAACCCCATCATACTTAGAGTCCCTATATATATATTGCTCTCTTCACAATCCTATAAACCACATTACTCTGGACCACAGCTTTATTTATATGTACCAATGTGCCTTTTTCACATGCTATAATTGCACATCCTATCAGTCCTGTGATTTTAGTACTTTTGTTGCAACTAACAAACATTGCTGTCTTGTCAAATTATGAGTTGTATCATTGTAAACAACCCTTTAAGTCACAAGTTACTTTAAATTCTAAAAGATCTCAAATCTTATTTGTGAAAATTCATCACTTTCAATGAATTGAAGTTTCAAAAACATCATACCACGTTGCGCTATGGTAGCGTAACCATCATTTATAAATGTCCTGATCACTAATGTTGTACACCAGAACCAAGATTTGCATTTTACACTCCTGCACATTCCTTTAACTCCCATTAGCTGCATAGGAATAAAAAATGCCTATATGGTACTCTGAATATAATGTGCTGACCTCTCAATAAGTTCCACCCCATGTCTTAAGGTTACCCGAATGATTTTCCCTCCCTTTCTTCGAGACCCTTAAGACTTCCTGTTTACTCTCCCAAGAGTAAAGTTGCATCAACCATACAAACTTAGCTTTTGGGACCAGCTGCTAAAGGCATGACATGCTACCTTTTCTGTCGCTTTTCCTCCTCCGTTCCTATGACATTGCTAAACACCCACACTTTGCCGCTTTTGTTTTAGAATATTCTTCTCAAAGCGTTGAGATTCTTGAAGACATTTAATTCCTCAAATTATTGGTAGGAGAAGATCCTAATCTTCTTTCTTCTCGCTATTATGTATGTATGTGTGTTTGTATATGTTATTTCTACAGCACTAACCCAGCCAAAATGCAGCGGAGTGCTGTACATGGTCAAAAGCAAGCTTTAAGTCTGCGGGTAATTGGAGAGAAAGCTGGGTTGTGGATGGTTAATGCATTGTAAGGTAGTGCTCTTTAAAGAGGTGGGACTTCAACTCTTTACTAAATTGGAGCAACATTTGTGCTGTCCTGATGGATACGGGAATGTTATTCCAGATCCTGGGTGCATAGATGAAAAAGGCTTGTTGTCTTGGTTTTTCTTTTTTGCACTTCTTAGTCTGCAATCTAATGATTTCTTCAGGCCCTGGGTGTGACGCTGCGGCGTATAGGATTCCCCTAAGGGTGCCAGTGTGTAGTTGGCAGGCCATGGAGTAGCTCATTACCACCATCCAGATGCAAGACTACAAGGTCTTGAGCAGCAGTTCTGAAGTTGGTTTCTCGAGGAAGCTGTTTGACTTTCTTTAGAAGACAAAGTTGGAAACAGGCAGTCTTTGTTTATTTGAAAATGTGTTTTTATCTCACTTGTAAAGCGCACTATCACCAAGCAGGCATCCTGGCGCTGACAAACACGAGTGCACACATTGTGGGTAAACCCCGAGGAGCTAACAACAAACTAGATATTGGGGGAGAGGGTGTCAAGAGTGAATCCAGTTGAATTGGCATTCAGTGAGAGTTTGGGTTTGAAGCTGTCAAGGTTCATGTAACTGAGCCAATCCTGTTTGTTGTACTTGGCAAATAATAGGAATTTATGTCCTGTTTTGTTTCACTTCAAGTAAGTGCTGGACACCCACGTCTGGATGATGTGGAAGCTGTTAGAGGCATTTGATGCCTGAAGCAGGGAAGACTTGCAATGAGAGTTGTCCGATCAGAATATTGGTGAATCTTGATACAATTATCTGTACTTGGAGCCTAGTGCTCTACTCAAAGGTTGAAGATGACTGGAGACATTATGGAACCCGGGGGGACACTACATAAGTACGGGGTCTTTTGTGGCCTAGAGACGCCCATGTGAACAAACTGATGTCGGTTGGCAAGGTAGACGGAGAGCCATTGTAGGACATTGCCGGTGACTCCTGCTCATGACTCGAGGGAGTGTGAGGGTGAGATAGTCAACTCAGTTGAAGGCAGGAGGTAGGGGCCATCTTCATCAGTGGTCAAGAAGGCATCGTCTACATTGTGTAAGGGGTCAATTTTCATGCTGCAGAGGGATGTGACCCAGACTGGGTCATGCAGGAGATGGTTAACTTTGATGTGATATTAGAGTTGAATATAGACTGCTTTTTTTAATGATGTTGCTGATGTACGGTAGGTGAGTGATGGCCCAGTATTTGCCAATGTAATTGGGGTCTAATGTAGGTTTTTGTTGGAGTGGGACAATCTGGCCATTCTTGAGAGCTTCTGGAAAGATGTCTTGAGTGAGGGAAGCATTGACAATGATGCTCTGTTTGCTTCCATATCACCTGGAAGGGTTTTCCTATACTCCTAGAAACTCTAAATTCTAAACCACCAGAGACCAGGCCTTTGGGCAGTATGGACTATTTTGCAGTTACAACTTCCGGATAACCAATGACTCTAACTTATCCCTGCAGCTAGACCAGCCTCTGCAGCCTTTATAGGTTGAAAACTTCAACCAGCAATTGTAAAATGATCCTGCAATCTATCCACACAGGTCTGACACCTTTCTACGTAGGAAGGTGTGCAAACTTAACCACCCCTTTACCTCATTTAATAAAGCCACATCTATTTCCTAGTCCAATTATAATGATCATTCGAGGAGACTAAGGTTCAGCTCACTTTCCCACCCCTTCCCTGCTTTGCTGCCTGCACCCCCCCCCCTCCCTACGCGTTTACTACATCTGTTACTGAACTATTGTATTAGACGTTTTAGTTGCGCAAGTCAATTTGGTTTCACCATTCAGGCGCACATATCTTTCCTTTTAACTAGCCATAACATTTTGAGATATGCTTCATAGCCCTCGCACATCTGTCTTCTGTATGACATTTGCAGAACGGGCACTTTCCATACTTTAATGCTGAAAGAATGGATGCTAAATATGTTTTTCTAACTCCAGTCATTAGCGCCTAATCGTCGAAACTGGAAGACAAAATTGCTGGGTGTGAATGCGCTGTGGCTTTTTATCGCATGGAATCCAACTGTTTCCATGTTGCTGATGTCATTGCACAGCTGGGCCGCGGCTGCACAAGCCTCCTTTGCACTTTCTTTCATTTGTATCTGTTTTTTTCTTTCTTTTCTTTATAGACCAGATGCCGACTTCAAAAACTGTTGGAACGCCTGTTCCACTAGTTTATGGTTGAACTGTATCTAGGTATATAAAGTAACTGAAGCTTGGCTACTAGACTTCAGTCACATATAGTCTGATGGCCACTTTCCCATATAGGGAACCAGAAGACTCAAGCTCTGATTTCACGTTCTCTACTTTGACAAATTGTGAGAGTCTGGGCAATTCACTTTATCTCCCTTTGCCCCAGGCACTTTATTTGTCAAAAGTGGGAGCAGAGCTGATCTGACCGTGTAGGACACCGCAGAAAAGTCATGGTGGGCTTGGAGTCAGTGGATTGCTTTCTGGTCTGAATGGCCTAAGGAACTGCCCGGTCATGAAAACAGCACGCCGTTTCTTAAAAGCACTGCAGAATTTTCTAGGGCAAAGCAATGATAGTCTTGTTGAGTGTCCTGCACCCTGGAGTATTGGAATATTTAATGTGTTTCTTTTTAGAACTGCGGTAAAGATTGGCTATTTCCAATGCAGAATCGTGTACTCTGCAGAGTGGGTACTAGCACTGCCATATCACCACAGGCGGTCATCACGGGGCTGCACTTCTTAAACACAAGGCGGGGCAACTTCGATGTCCAGATGTGCTAAGGAAGAGGTGTGACTTTCCTTTCTCGGTGTCTGCAGACACTTTTAACTGCCGCTGTTCGCATAGTTGGGGTAAACAACGTATTTTGCAAGATTGTCAAGGAGTGCTAGTCTTAACACAGCAATGAAATGCTCCAATTAGCATCTGAAAGGCGTTCTCTGCCCCCCTCACCCGCTGGGCCGTTTAACCACTCTTGGCCCAAGAGAAAAAAAAAGACAAAGCTAGAAACCTAATTTAAATTTCACAACTCTGAGCTTTGCTGCTACAACATAGGGCACCATCTACTGATTTTGTTTTTATCAGCCAACAGCGTGTTGCATTGTGGGGCTTGTAGTTTTGCTTTTAACAGTTTAATTATGGACTCGGAACCCAAACATGCATAGAGTTCTTCGCTAAAATGGCTGAACTCCCATGTGGTGTTTCACATGGAATACACCCACTTGTAAGCTCCGGTTTAAACTTTTACAAAGTCGCTTCCTCCATTAAAAAAACAGCTTGTTTCATGACTAAAATCAAAAGTAAACTTGGCTACATATGTTGTGTTCACTCTTTCACGCGTGTTACATCCTGCATTAAAAGGATCATAGGCAGCGTGGGTATATTTTTCTTATGTGCAGTGGTAAGTTTTATACCAAGCGTCACAACAGAATAAAGGTACACAATAGACAGCAGCACAACCTTCCCTAAGACAAACAATAAGTAAAGAACAGGTGGCAGTTTTTGAAGGAACATTACTCGATTCTCTCACACATGCAGGGCAAGCACAACTGATTGGCCTTTATTGGAATAAGGGAACCACACCCTTCTGCTGTGACAATTTTATTACTGACTCAAGACATTCATCTTGTTTCTCCTGTGTAAGCCGGTTCTTTTTTAATAGATGGAGCAACATTACGGCCTATAAAACCACACATAAAAGAGATTATTGTACAGCGTGCACCCTGAACTGTTTCAAGGTGTGGGCAAATATGATGGTCATGGAAAAGGAGACAGAGGGAAGAAAAATAGCTGTCCAGTGTCGTACAGTTTGGTGAGGCTGGGAAGCTGCTGCTGAAACCATAGTCTGCGTCAGGACTCTGCAACTAGTTTTTTCCCTGGGTCCAACAAATGCTTCTGACTCGGTTAAGTATGTTATGCAAGTATATTCCAAAACTCCTTTGTGTTTATAAGATGGGGCAACCGCAGTGGAAATATTCCTCTTCAAAACACAGCCACACCTTGGGGAGAAACGGTGCTAGCACCCCTCCTTCAGAGGACAGGTGCAGCTAGGCTACCACCAGCACAAGCAAGCTTTTCCCAGCACAGGACGGGTATGAATTGGGCAGCAGCAGTTCCAGCCTCCCTCCTTCAGAGGTCGGGTATAGCTAGCGTACCATCAGCACAAGCTTTTCCCAGCACAGGACGGGTATGAATTGGGCAGCAGCAGTGCCAGCCTCCCTCCTTCAGAGGTCGGGTATAGCTAGCGTACCATCAGCACAAGCTTTTCCCAGCACAGGACGGGTATGAATTGGGCAGCAGCAGTGCAAGCCTCCCTCCTTCAGAGGTCGGGTATGCACAAGCAAGCTTTTCCCAGCACAGGACGGGTATGAATTGGGCAGCAGCAGTGCAAGCCTCCCTCATTCAGAGGTCGGGTATAGCTAGGGTACCACCAGCACAAGCAAGCTTTTCCCAGCACAGGACGGGTATGAATTGGGCAGCAGCAGTGCAAGCCTCCCTCATTCAGAGGTCGGGTATAGCTAGGGTACCACCAGCACAGGACAGGTACAAATTGGGCACAAGCAATACAAGCTATGCTTTCTCAAAGAACAGGGACTGCATGGCAGGAGGAGAGCAAGCTTCCCTCTCACAGAAGGCAACAATTGCAATATTCCATTCCCCAACAAAGAATTCTAACCGTGTACACTAGTAGAAGCTTTCATCACTCACAGAACATGCACAGTTAATGCAAGAGTGACATGTACATTACAGACAGACCTCTGGAGCTGGCGGTCTACTCAGAGGAACGCTTTGGTGGATTAATGAGTGAATATGCGAGTTCTGACACTGTTCTCCGAGTGAGCCTCCTGAAAGTCCTGCTGCTGTCACTTGGAGACCTGCGATTAGTGTTGCTTCTTTTGTGTTCCATGTATTGAGGAGTAATCGTTACTTACGGAGTCATTGTTATTTAGAGCAGCCTAAGTAAGTATGCGCTAGACCGACACACAAGTGCCACCCTCTTTAAAAGGTTTTGAATGTGCGTGAACATAGGCGCTGTGAAGTCCCAGCCTCGGTGCTGCACCGGTTCAAAACGTTGATGGCCGCTAATGCATCCTTCCTTTTGAAGCACAGGGTCTGGGTAAGAAGGCATTTGCCCTCACCTATAATCTTGTTGCTCCTGCAGCCAGTCCACCATGGCCTGGGATGGAAGGAGGGGGGGGGGGGGTGCAGTAGCCCTCACTCCTGTTGGGTCACCCTCCGCAAGACCCGCTTCGAGCCTGAGTGCGAATGCCCGGTACCTACGGCATGACGGTACCGGCTGCGGTATTATCATTACTACATGCAATTTCCGCACCTGGTCCCTGGTCATTAAGGGATCCCAAATCTGCAACTGGGAATAACATGGCGGAAAGTTGTAGCAGTAGCACTGGACCGTTTGGTGCTCGTTTTCCCACATTTCTGACCTATATTCTCCTCATACACCCACCGGCTCTTTTGCGAGATGAAATTTCCTCAGAATACCGGAATACTTTTAAGCTTGTTTCAGCTGAAACCGCGAGTTTTCGGCCGAGTCTGGAATACGCTCCCCTTGTACCTGGACGCGTGGTGTTTATTGCCGAGTGCACCTGGCGAATCTTTCACTGCAAACGGTAATAATGCACTGGTCTCTCCGGCGTTGTTCGGGTGCAGGGCCTCGTCGTATACTGCTCTCCTCCCCCGTCGATCGTGCACCTTTTTCCTCTGCCCCCCTCCAGTGTTCTGTTTTGGGGCTCCTCGGCCACGCGCCGGCCTTAAATTGATGATGGATCCGCGCGTGTAGCGGTTCTGACACGCACGCCCCCCGCGTGTCCGTGTTGATACTGGTTTGCATTCATCACAGTAACGTGTCTATCTCGCGCTGTCGCAGTCACACAGCGTAGAATTAACTCGGTGGGAGCTGCTCGGGCGCCGTGGGACGGGATCACGAGGCACGAACATGGGCCGGGTCTGCGCTTCGCGGGCTCGCCACCTGTCCCCGCTGGCTTTTTCTTGGCTCCGTAGACGGGATGTTGCCTGGGAAGGTGGCATCTGCGTACCTTGCCTAGCCTGATTCCGATATTAATATTGTATTGCCTCATTAAAGGAGCCATCTCTCCTTCTGTATTTTACAGCGTCCTCTTTTTCCTGGGTTGTTTTTTGTCTTGTAATTTTGTATTTTCCTGCTTCATTCCTTTTCTTTCTTTTTCTTGCAGCGTAACGTTTTTCTTTTCGTATTAAAATGTTTTCTGTTCACATTTGTCATGTGCGGTTAGAATTCTGGGTTCTCGTTTATCGTGGCTTTGTGTTTTCATTATGATTTCAGACAGTGCTTTAAATGGAAAAAAATAAGTGCAGGTACTCAATAAAATAAGCTAGAGGTGTGGAAAGTGGGCGGAGCTAGGGGCGGAGCTAAGGGCAAGATATGATGGTACATAATGGCTTCTGTACCAGTTGCAGCACATATCAAAACACATGAAATGCGTTTATGTAAACGAAACAGGTTAACTCATTACACAAAATGAAAGCCAAACAGGAGATGTTAACATTTCATTGTTTTGTAATATTTGCTGTTTCTTAATGCCCTACTGTTGTTTATTGTTGTTTGGCATAATACTCTATATTCTCAAGCTCGCACACACAGAAAGAAACAAGCAGACATGTACACAAACGCATTCCACACATTCCCTTTAATACATCTCCTGAGAGTGTCCTGATACTCTCCCTCTTTATTACTCAAAAACAGGCACAGGCAAGCACACAGACATAAGCAAACACTCACACAGAACTCAGCAAAGAAGTTTGCAGTATATAAAACTCTCCCCAAAAATATCTGTCATTTTTATCTGAAAAAGCGGTAAATCCTAACTTCACCTGACTTTACATTCATCCCACACTCGTCCTTCTATGTTCGTCTTTCCCGCAACCAAATGCATCAACATTTGTCATGGGAGTAAATTCCTGGAGTGTTCCAACATTCCCTGCTGTGCATTGCCTTATGGGAAGGGCTAAATTCACACCCATTGTCCCAGTACCCTGATCAGTCCCTCCCTGTTATCTTGTAAATGCAGCAATTAGTGTTTGGGGGCACACAAACGGAAGCAGCTCCTGTGCTAAACATACAGATGAAAAGAAAAACGTCTTTGATGAAGGTTGAGGATTGTATTGCGCTGCCACATGCTATAGTAGGGCCAGTGCAATACACTAAATGGGACTGGATGACTGTCTGGCAGTCCCAGCCCATTTCACTCACCTAATGGAGAGTTGGGGGTGGGGGGGCGGCGAAATCACTTTCAGCCCAATTGTCTTTGCGCATCTGATCAACAGTGCAGAGTCTGTCTAGACCCTGTCCTGTTAATCACAGCGTGATGTAAGCACTCTCAACACCCTGCAGGCTTGGGACATTCAAGTGGGCGCTGCTGGAATCTTCAGCAGCGACTGCCCTGAGCTGGAGGAGACGCCTATCCTGCGCCTGCCATGCCGCTGATCAGGGTACCGGTACTCTCTCTGGCTAAAGAGAAGTGCCGGTACTGACGGCAAGAAAATTCGGAAGTGCCGGTACTCAGTACCGGTGAGTACCGGCCCATTTAAAGCACTGATTTCAGAGTGTATTTATTGTATTGATATAGCTCTTTAGAAGGCACCCAACCTCCTTCACGGAGAGGTATCACGCTACACCATGGAGGTTCATAGTAATCGTGGTAACCTGCAGTGGCCTATGTTCCTAGACTGGTGGTGTACTCTGGCATCTCGGTCTTGGTTTGATATAACCGGGTGGAATCTGGTTGTGGTGATGACGATTTGGTATCTGTTCTGAGCGTGTGTTCAAAGCCTGGTTTCTGGTAATGCCAAACTCTGGTATGAAGATCCTGGAGTAAAGTGACAGTGTGGCATATGGTATGGAAGCAGGCCTAAAAAAATCATAAAAATGTTACTAGACCTGCAGGACTAGTGACTTAAATAATCTACTCAACTGAATTGTAACCCTAAGCTGGTTTCGAATGATGTGATTCTGGGCAAATATTTTAATTCACTGAGCCGCCACGTTCTTTATCATCCCATATTAGAGCAACTTCAAGAATGCGAGTTCAGCATGTCTGTTGTACAAAAAAACTTTTGTTTGATGTAATAGACCAAACCTTTGTTCCATATATAACAAAACCTAGCCATATCTAGGATACACATGAACCCCGACTTGCCTCTTAATTCATTAATAACATTGTCATCAGGGCAGAGGGCAAGCATGTTTCTCAAATCATGTTTAAAACCTATCACTTTTAATAAATGCTTAACTAAAGCATAAAGTGGTAGCACACTGTCATTTGGAATCAGCAGATTTTATATTGAAATGGGCACAAAAATTCCCACTGCTTGAGGTTTTACTGAAAGAGCTATATTGTGTACAAACAATAATGTTCAGAAATCTAGTTTATCTTTGAAAAATCTAGCCGCAGATTCCGTACCGTTGAATTTCCCAGGCCCCAGACTGGATCAGGAAGATTTTTTTCCTCGAGCAATCCCCTTGCGTATCGGTAGGTGGTGACAGTCTGCTCCGCGTGACATCTGTGTTGCCTCTACTGTTGTTTCATCCACGTCACCTATATAGGCACTACCTCGGCGCGCTGATGTCAGTTCTCTTCTTTCCATGCCAGCCAGTGCAGATTTGCAAAGAGAGCTACCCTCTGTCACTTTTTAACAGGCTTTTTTGAGCATTTTATCGAACGTTTTTTGGTGTGTAGGTTTCAACATGTCCAAGAACACTTCTGGATTTAAGCTGTGCAGTGCCTGCCACCGCACTATGTCGGTGATGGATCCACACTTAGTTTGCTTTTTTTGCTTGGAGCGCAACTATGACTCGAAGGGGGTGGTCCCTATAGCTGCTTGCTGCCCGGCACTGCATCATTCGCTCTAGAGTTCTTGCTCACGGTCCTGGTCGAGAGGAAGGTCCAGGCACCGCTCCGGAATCCCCAGGTCTTCGTCCTCCCACTCGAAATCTTCTAGTCGGTTAGGTAAAAAGCTCAAGAAACTTAAGAAGTCGAAGCGTGCTTCGACTTCTCCTCGTCTGTCGGTCACCACGTAGAGGACTCTCGGTGTTCTAGGCCGTTCCTCTGAATCTGCGCCTGGGTCAGCTCCACGCCTCCCAGCATTCCCAGGTGCCAGAGTGACCCCCACCTAGCTCAAGGCGTTTTATGACTCTTCATATTTGGGCAGCCTGAGCCTACAGGTGCGCCTTTAGGCCCCGGAGGCTCAGAAGGGGCTTCATCGGGTTCCCTGCTGAAGGCTTAGGCCCCGGCGCTCCCCCATGGATTCAGTGACAGATCTGGACTGATGCTGTTTGTACCTTTGCGACCTTCCCTGCGATGAGACTGCAGTTGCCACTCACCGGCGGCACCAGCCCCATTCTTATCCCTGATGATCCGTAACGGATACTGGCGTCGATAGAACCCTTGGGTTCTGGGTCGTTTCCTCAGTCGTATTCTCAAGGACTAGGAATGGTGAAGATTAGGAGTGGTCGCTGGACCCTATACAATGCATGCACAGGGGCTCCTGTGCATAAGACAATTGCCCGCTGCCATCGTCCTGCACCGGGTGGCCCAAATTTTTCACCAACCACTCTACCCCCAAGAGCTTGATGGCTCAAGCCTTTTCCTCCCAAGGCGCAATCCCTTCCGCATCCCCGGATAGAGAATCTAAGAGGTAGGATAGTTGGGGGATTAGAGAATGTTTTCTTCTTCCAGACTTGCACCGTGGTCCGTGAACACTGCGTGCTTATTGGGCCGTTATTTGCACACTTTGTGGGAAACGGTTGCACAAGTGCGTCCACTAGTCCTGGAGGAGGCTTGGACCATCCTCCCCCAAGAGGTTTCAGACGGGAGAGATGCAGCAAAGTTCACCATCTGTTGTGGGCTCTACACGGTCGGCTCACTTTAAGCGATTTCAACTACAGTGGCTATTAGACGCCACACCTGGTTGAGCACTAATGGGTTTTCGGGGGTTGTCTTGCCCTCTCTCATGGACATCATGCCCTTTGATTGCACCCTTCTCTTCAGAGGCAAGGCAGTCATCGCACTGGAGCGCTTTAAGGACTCGCAGGCTATGGCCAAGTCCTTGGGCCTCTCAGTTGATACTAGTCCCCAGTCTGCCTTTCATGGCTACAGAAGGGGTTTTCATCTGTGCCCGCCATACCCTGCAACATGACCGTGTAAGTTCAGCAACCTCTGTGTGGCTGTGGCTCGTTCCAGCCCATGGGTCAGGCAGCCAGAGGTCTGGTAAGTCCACCCCCCTCCCCCTTTCCCGCAACCTCAGCCTCCAAATCCTCCTAGTCCAGTCCTTCAAGATAATGGGCGGCCAGTGGATGTAAGGTTCAGCCATCACCTCCACCACTGGCAGGACAGGTTCTTCAGCTAGTCCGAAGGGGCTACTCTCTTCTCTTCAAGACTACCATTCCATTCATGCCTCCAGCTTACGACCAGCTAGCAGAGGATCACCTGATTTGCTTCAGAAGGACATCATAACTCTCTCGGCAAAGGGAGCCATAGAGAGGGTTCTGGTGCGAAAAGTAGGCTGTGGTTGCTATTCCCGCTACTTTGTGGTGCCGAAGAAGGATAGGGCCTGCACCCTAGCCTAGATCTGCGAGCCCTCAACTACTTTCTCAAAAAGTAAACGTTCAAGATGCTCACACTCACTCAGGTCTTGTCTGCCCTGGACCCAGGAGACTGGGTGATAGAGTTGGACTTTCAGGACACCTGTTTTCACACTCTCTCTGACATTCGTTTACGGTAGGCCATGACTACTTACCAGTTCACCGGGCTCCCCTTTGGGCTTACCTGCACCCCTCGGGTGTTCACCAAGGTGATGGCGGCGATCGCAAATCATCTGCGCAAATGAGGTGTGCCAGTCTTCCCCTAACTCGACAACTGGCTGTTGAAGGCGAGTTCATCCCCAGCTTTCGTCTCCCTCCTCCAGACTACTGTGAGCCTTCTGAACTCGCTGGGGTTCTTTATTAATGTGCCAAAGTCACACCTGATTCTCTCTCAGACGCTTCTTTTCATCTGAGCTGTTCTGGATACAGTGAAGTTTCCGGCCTATCCTCCCGAACGGCGAATCCAGGATATTCAGGCTATGATCCCGATGGCCTCATGTCCTCCTCCATCGTGCTAGTGACACATGCCAGATGGCATATACAGACTCTGAAGTGGGACTTGAAGTTTCACTGGGCGCTGCCTCTGGGGAATCTCTCTGACATGGTCTAGATCTCACAGAGAACTGCACAGGACCTGCAGAGGTAGGTAACAGACCGCAAATGGGTCAGAGGCAGACTTCTCTCCCATCCCCAATCAGACCACACAGTAGTGACAGATGCATCACTCCTGGGATGGGGCGGCCATCTGGGAGAGGTGGAGATCAGAGGACTCTGATCTCCGGCGGAATCCGAATTCCACATTAACTTGCTGGAGCTCCAAGCGATTTGCTTGGCATTGAAAGCAGTTCTTTCTTCAGTCAAGGGAAAGCTGTTTCAAGTGTTCATGGACAACACCACCACCATGTAGCTCTGCAACCAACAGGGCAGGGTGGGGCTGTGGACTCTTTGTCAAGAGGCCCTGTTTCAATGTAGGTGTCTGGAGAAGCAGGGCATTTCCCTGATGGTTAAACACCTTGCAGGTTCTCAGAATGTCAGGGCGGACAAACACCGCTGTCAATGCCTAGTGGAATACAAATGGTGTCGCTACCTGGAGGTAATGCTAGGTTTGAATTTCCAAGGCGGCACTCGCTCGGCGACGCTTTTTGTCGCGAGTGGAGTTGCGGTCTGTTGTACGCCTTTCTGCCTACACCACTTCTGCCCAGAGTGCTGAAGAAGATTCGGCGGAACCGGGCCCAAGTCATCCTTGTGGCTCCGGATTGGGCACGAAGATACTGGTATCCCGAGCTACTCAGCATGGCGATCGATCCCCCGATCCGACTGCCTCTTCGGGAGCATCTTCTGTCACAGCAGCAGGGGACGCTCCTCCACCCGAACCTGTCCAGCCTCCACCTCCATGGGTGGAGATTGAGCGGCGACAGTTGACAGCTTTTGATCTTCCTCCCAAAGTCTGTGATGTCATTCTGGCAGCCAGGCGTCCCTCCACTAAAACGTTATACGCTTGCAGATGGAACAAGTTTGTGGCATGGTGCACAGCTAAGACTGTGGATCCCCTTTCTGCCCCTCTTTCTGAGGCCCTTCTGTTCCTTCTATCGTTGGCCCCGCAGGGCTCTGCTCTGGTCACTATCAAAGGTAATCTTTCGACCATCTTCGCCTTTTTACGGCTTCCAGATCAGCCTTCTCTTTTTAAGTCCCCGGTTGTTAACCGGTTCCTGAAAGGCATTACGCACACGTTTCCTCCCGTGCCGTTCATAATGCCTCAATGGGACTTAATCCGTGTCTTGATTTATCTGATGTGCGCTCCCTACGAGCCCCTTCATAACTGTCCTTTGCGTCTTCTCGCTCTCAAGACGGCTTTCCTGGTAGCTATCACCTCTGCCAGAAGGGTGAGTGAGCTCCAGGCTCTTTCTTCCAAGCGCCCTTTCCTTTCTGTTCATCCGGACAAGATGGTTTTAAGGACCCATCCTTCTTTCTTGCCTAAGTTGGTCATGCCCTTCTACATCGGGCAGACCATCACTTTGGCCACCTTATTTCCGCCTCCTTCAAGGGAGGAGGAGAGATTCCATCGTCTCGACCCAAAACGTGTGCTCGCATTCTATCTGAAGCGTACACAGCAGTTCCGGGTGGATGACCAGCTCTTTGTTGGCTATGTGGGCGCCAAAAAAGGTCGGGCTGTGCACAAACGGACCATCTCTCGGTGGTTCGTTCTGTGCATCAAAGCATGTTGCATCTCCATGGCTAAGAAGGAGCCTCCTATGGGGCTGCGTGCCCATTCTACCAGGGCAACTGCAGCCACTACTGCCTTGGGACGCGGCGTTCCCTTGCAGGACATTTGTCAGGCAGCTACGTGGGCCTCGCTGCACACGTTTACCAAGCATTGCTGCCTTGACAGTCGGTTCCGGAGAGACGGCTTCTTTGGCCGTTCTGTTCTCTGTGACTTCCTGGTGTAATCTTGTTCGCAGACCCACCACCGGGGTTGGTTTTGCTGGGGTATCTATTCCAAGGTAAGGAATCTATCTCTAACGTGTCACTTTCAGATGCACAAGTTACTACTTGTGTAACGATTTATCTGTAAGAGACATTAGTTAGTGATAGGTTCCTTACCGCCCCACCCATCCTCCCCGTTTTGCGACCTGATTTCTAGGGTTACGGTCATCCCTTTCAGGGCCCTAGTTTCATGGCACCAGCGGTCAGTTTCTTGCATGGCTCTGCGTTCCTGGCGCGGAAAGTCGTGTACAGAACTGACGTCAGCATGCATGGGTGGCGCCTAAGTAGTCTCCGTGACGTCCTCTCGGCGCTTACGACGCCAGCAACGGATGCGGAGCTGCACGACGCCACCTACTGACACGCAGGGGTACTGCCACAAAAACTTTCCGGATCCAGTCTGACGCCTGGGGATATTCGCCGCGGTCCCATGTCTGGGTCCTGTCGGGCTTTCGGCGTGGGCGGCTTCTGCCCCGGCACAGCAGGATATTGCGCCGCTGGCTCCGGCCACGGCACCACAAGGTCCTGCACTGCCGTCTCCGCCCAAGCGCCGCCCCGGCACCGCAGTGGGTACCATTTGTTCCGCCCCTGCACAGGTTCTCGGACACTTTTGTCCCACCTGGGATCCGCACTTGGACACGGCGCCGGTTTGGCCCCCTCCGGCGCCGTTCCTGGCGCCGTTTGGTCCTTCCCCGGTCCCTGCCCTGCCGCCGCAGCCTGTCCCACATACGGCGGAGGTGGAGGATGACTCTGAGGGGTCCCAGAACCCTCTTGCTCGTCAGTGTGACTCCAAGCAGGACTGGGCAGACGAGTTAGAGGAGGCCGGCGGCCTCGATCTCTCCTCTGACCCGGGGTTTGCCTCTCCTCCGCCTACCATGGAGAAGGGGGCCTCGTACACAATGCTGATTCGTTGGGCCGCTGAGGTCCTCCACCTTGATCAATCTCCCTACGGTGGCCCTAAAGACTAATCTCCTCACTGAGGTGCTCCAGACGGCGTCCACTTCATCGAAACCCCTGCTGCTATTTAACGACGCCCTCACTGACGTCTTGCTGGGCACTTGGTCGTGGCCTGCCACGGAGGCCCTGGTGGATAAGAATGTCGCCAGGCGTCATCGCCCGGCGGTGGGTGACCCTGCCTTTCTGACCACTCATCCTACGCCCAAGAGCCTGGTCATCCAAGCTTCGATGTCCCAGAGTGCCTTTCCCAAAGCTCTGTCGGATAAGGACTCTAAGAAGCTGGAGCAGTTCGGCAAGCGGTCGTTTTCTTCAGCCAGCTTAGGTCTGCTGTCGGTGAACCGCTTGCCTCTTGGGCCGCTATTCCCACGTGGTGTGGGATGACGTTGGAACAGGTGTTGCCTCAGTGTCCTGAAGAGGCCCAAGCTGTGCTGTCTCAAGCTGTTGCCGAGGGTAAGGATGCGGCTCAGTTCGCCATTCGGTGTGGTTTGGACACCGCGGACTCACTAGGTAGAGCCATTTCTACGACTGTGGCGCTTCGTTGCCACGTCTGGTTGAAATCTACCGGGTATTCCCCAGATGTACAAAGATTCCCTCATGGACATGCTCTTTGATGGCACCCGTCTGTTTGGCGGTAAGGCCAACAGTGCGCTGGAGCGTTTTAAGGACACGCGAGCTACGGCCAAGTCCTTAGGTCTTTCTATGAAAATCCCAGCCACTCCTGGTTTTCGTTCCTTTCGTGGCAAAGGCAGGGGTGCCCAGCGCGTTCCTTCAGCAAGCCTGTACAGAACCAGCCTCCGTGCGGACGCGGCTTCCGCAGGGGCGGGTCTGGGAATCAGCGTGGGGGTCAGACCACCTCCGCCCCCGCTGCTTCTACCTCCAAACCTTCCTAATCCGAGCTTTGGGGGACACCCCACGCCAGTGGGTGGCAGGATCCGCCATCATCTCCCCCACTGGCACGCTATCACATCGGACAAGTGGGTGTTGCAGATCATCCGCAGGGGTTACTCCCTTACCTTTCAGTCCATCCCTCCAGCCATACCACCACATGTTGGGGGAACATTTAGCAACTCTCCAGCAGGAAGTCACGACCCTCTTGGCCAAGGGGGCCATCGAGTGCGTTCCTGGGCCAGAAGTAGGGAGTGGTGGTTATTCCCACTACTTTCTGGTCCCCAAAAAGGACAAGGGGGGGTTTGCGCCCCATCTTGGACCTCAGGAACGTCAATCGCTTCCTTCGTAAGGAGAAGTTAAAGATGTTGACTCTGGCTCATGTCTTGGCAGAGCATTTTCAGTTTGCCGTGCTCCCCTTCAGCCTTACCAGCGCCCCTCGGGTGTTCACGAAGGTGATGGCGGTGGTCGCAGCTCACCTGTGCAGGTCAGGGGAAGTGTGGTGCAGGTGTTCACGGACCACACCACCGCCATGTGGTACTGGAACAAACAGGGCGGGGTGGGGTCCTGGACCCTATGTCAGGAGGCTCTGCGCCTCTGGTCATGGCTAGAACATCAAAGCATTACCTTGGTGGTTCAACACCTGGTGGGTTCTCTGAACGCCAGGGCGGACGAACTCGGCCACTGGTGCATGATGGATCACAAATGGCGTCTGAACTCGGACGTGGTGCAAGGTCTCTTTCAGCAGTGGGGAGAGCCTTGGTTAGATCTATTCGCCACCGAAGAGAACGCGCAATGTCATCAGTTCTGCGCGTTGCAATTTACAAGGCGGCACTCGCTCGGCGACGCTTTTCATCGCAAGTGGTGTTGCGGTCTATTGTATGCCTTTTTGCCTATACCACTTCTGTCATCCTTGTGGCTCCGGACTGGGCACGAAGATACTGGTATTCCGAGCTACGCACTATGGCGATCGATCCCCCGATCCGACTGCCTCTTCGGGAGGATCTTCTGTCGCAGCAGCAGGGGACGGTCTTCCACCCGTACCTGTCCAGCCTCCACCTCCATGCGTGGAGATTGAGCGTCGACAGTTGACAGCTTTCGATCTTCCTCCCGAAGTCTGTGATGTCATTCTGGCAGCCAGGCGTACCTCCACTAAAACGGTATACACCTGCAGGTGGAACAAGTTTGTGGCATGGTGTACAGCTAGGACTGTGGATCCCCTTTCTTCCCCTCTTTCTGAAGTCCTCCTGTTCCTTCTTTCTTTGGCCCGGCAGGGCTCTGCTCTGGGCACTATCAAAGGTTATCTTTCGACAATCTCCACCTTTTTACGGCTTCCAGATCAGCCTTCTATTTTTAAGTCCCCGATTGTTAATTGTTTCCTAAAAGGCATTACGCACACTTTTCCTCCTGTGCCGTTCATAATGCCTCAATGGGACCAAACCTTGTCTGGACATATCTGATGTGCGCTCCCTTCGAGCCCCTTCATACCTGTCCTTTGCGTCTTCTCACTCTCAAGACGGCTTTCCTGGTAGCTATCACCTCTGCCAGAAGAGTGAGTGAGCTCCAGGCTCTTTCTTCCAAGCCCCCTTTCCTTTCTGTTCATCCGGACAAGGTGGTTTTAAGGACCCATCCTTCTTTCACGCCCTTCCACATCGGGCAGACCATCACTTTGCCCACCTTCTTTCCGCCTCCGCATCCTTCAAGGGAGGAGGAGAGATTCCACCGTCTGGACCCAAAACGTGCGCTCGCATTCTATCTGAAGCGTACACAGCAGTTCCGGGTGGATGACCAGCTCTTTGTTGGCTATGTGGGTACCTAAAAAGGTAGGGCTGTGCACAAACGGACCATCTCTCGGTGGGTCGTTCTGTGCATCAAAGCATGTTACTCCTTGGCTAAGAAGGAGCCTCCTATGGGGCTGCGTGCCCATTCTACCAGGGCAACTGCAGCCACTACTGCCTTGGGACGCGGCGTTCCCTTGCGGGACATTGCGGGACGTTTGTCAGGCAGCTACGTGGGCTTGCTGCACACGTTTACCAAGTATTACTGCTTTGACAGTCAGGTCCGGAGAGACGGCTTCTTTGGCCGTTCTGTTCTCCGTGAGTTCCTGGTGTAATCTTGTTCGCAGACCCACCACCGGGGTTGGTATTGCTGGTGTATCTATTCTAAGGTAAGGAATCTATCACTAACTTGTGATAGATTCCTTACCGCCCCACCCATCCTCCCCGTTCTGCGAACTGATTTCTAGGGTTAAGGTCATCCCCTTTCAGGGCCCTAGTTTCATAGCACCAGTGGTCAGTTTCTTGCATGGCTCTGCGTTCCTGGCGCGGAAAGTCGTGTACAGAACTGGCGTCAGCACGCATGGGTGGCGCCTAAGTAGTCTCTGTGACGTCATCTCGGCGCATACGACTCCAGCGACTGACGCGGAGCCGCACGACACCACGTACTGATGCGCAGGGGTACTGCTAATGAAAAAACTTTCTGGATCCAGTCTGACGCCTGGGGGTATTCTAAGGTAAGGAATCTATCCCTAACTAATGTCTCTTACAAATATATCGTTATACAAGTAGTAACTTGTGCGTCAAGTCCTTTTTGGCTGCTCTATCCTGTAGGACTTCCTTGTCTGAACTTGTCTGGGGATGTAATTCCGGTACTTTTTGTTACATCACCGTCTGGGTCATGGAGTGAAGTCACCATCTAGCATCTGGTTCCATAGGCCAAATCTTTTTGGCATCTAGGAGGTGGAGTGGCATCTGGTATATTGATGTCAAAGACTGGTATGAGTTTCGTAGATTTGTGTGAGTTTTTGGCATCTTGTTTTTGGATTGATACCCCCACTTGTATTTGGTTTCCTGAAGTGATGTGACAGTCTGGCATCTAGTTCTAGAGGTCATATCTGCTTGCTGTCTAGATCTAGGGATAATTTCAGCCTGGCATCTGTTATGTTAGATTATATTTGTAGAGCACCAATCACCAAAGGTCTCTAGGCTCTTCTAATGACTACTGTTTTATACCTGTGTCCTGGAGTGATGTCACCATGTAGCATCTGGTTTCTTAGGCCATGTGGGTCTGTCATCTAGGAGCTTAAGTGATGCAACATTGTGACATCTGGTGCCTGGATTGATGTCAAAATCTGGCGTGGGGTGCTCTCAGTCCTGTGAGAGTCTGGCATCTGGTATTGAGTTTGATGCCCCACTCTAACCTCCGGTTCCTGAAGGAATTAATGTAACAGACTGTCGTCGGTTTCTTGTTGTCCTGTCTGTCTGACATCTAGGTCGTGGAATAATGTCCACTCTGGCATTTGGTTTTTCTGGTGCTATCACTCTGGAATCAGTTTTTTTTTTTGTGTTGCCGCTGACTATGTCAGTCTTGCATCTAGACGTTTGAGTGATGCCTGTTGGCCATCTGAGTTCTGGATTGATGCCAAAGTATGGTAAGAAGCCCTTGGAGTTATGCAAGTGTTAGGTATTTATTATTGCAGTGATTCCACTCGGGTATCTGGTTCTTGTGTGATTTCAGATTCGGTCAGGTCAGTGGATTAAAGTCACAGTACCGCATCCGATTCTTGGGGACATGGTATAGCTCGTATCATGTTCCTAGAATCTCACTAGCCCGATATCCGGTACCAGTATCACAGTCTGATGAGTTCTTGAGATGCGGGATTCCGGGAAAGTTGCATCCTTGCTTCAGGTTCAGGAAGTGATGTCACAAACTGCATCGCGGAGTCATACCAGAGCCTGTGCTGTCACTCAGTTGGCAGTGTACAGGTTATGGCATCACTCCAGCAACCCAACGTCAGTTGCCCACGGCTGCAGGTCCTTATTATCTTAAACATGTGAGGAGTATAGCAACTCTTCGAAATACGATACGAAAATAAATAAAAGTCTGTTATGAAGAAATAGAAAGTAGGACGAGATGGGATGCTAGCGCTTGTTAGTGAGGGCAGCTGACTGTACGGTCATGCAAACGAACCTGTTTTCAATCTAGCACTTCAGATGCACTGTTGCCCTTCCTACGGGCTGTAAATAACAGATGACTATTATTTAATGTATCCCTATTACCCAATTGACTGAACTACTAACAATCTTCTCTTTCCCGCAGCCTCTTGTTGTTCGTTGACGAAGCGGATGCGTTCCTAAGGAAGAGGTCCACGGTGAGTGCACGTCAGTCCCCTGCTTTTATCGGGGTTACTCGAGCTCCCCTTGCCTCATTTCATCCCCGTTTGCTTCTCCTCGGTGGGTGCGATGAGGGTTAAAGCGCAGTTGCCTGCCGGCCAGATAATCAAGTGTCTTGGCGTGTGGAAAAAATAGCTCCTCGCAGCTGCCGAGACCGAACAGCTCACTTAGAAAATTACTGGTAAGAAGTGACAATTTGCGCTGTCAGTGTGAGAGCTGCGGAGGGCCCTCCCTCTACGCGCAGGTGAGAAGATCGAGTAAAATTATAAAAATGCACAGGCATTGGGAGGTGGTCGCGCACATATTCCTTTTCACCTCTCTGCTCTAATTGAAAATACCTACACTCATTTATTCCTTTACCTCTGTGTCTGCTTTTTGCGTGGTAAATGCATGGCAAATCACCGAGGCTCATGAAGTCTGCGCTGATGTCAGTTTGGGGGAGGGTACTCTGCTGAGGAGACTGATGTAGCGCCCAAACTCGCAGGCTGAGAGAGTAACGAGAAAGACGAGTGGGTTTTACCCTGGCTAGCAGCAGCAGCTATGCCAGGCTGTGGCTTTAGGGGTATGAAAATATACCAAGTGTTGGCAAAGCTAATGGGTCACCTATGTCAGAGCTATTGGCTTTGCCAAGCTCTTTTAGCCATGTTGTACAGCAGCTTGGTTGCTGTTCAGCATGGCTCAAAGTTAGTGGAGTGGCACAGAGAAGAGCGGCAGTGAGTGGCATTGTGTGAAGTGGCGTAGAGTAGACTAGCACAGTAGTGGGCGATAGAAACAGCAGCTAGGGTGAAAGCAACATAAATAGGAAGCCGTATGCCTGTGTTAAAAGTAGGAAAGCACATTGCACATCCAGGAATAATACCAAAAGGCTTATATAAAAAAAAATATAGCATTGTAAAAAGACCGAACAAAGGCAGGGAAGAACGCATGTGCTTGGTCCATTTTCCATTTGCAGGTAACACAAGAAAGGAAGGGAAGCATACGGAAGCCTAGCAGTCAAAAGATTGCAAATGAGTGACAACGAAAACAACTAATGGTATGCTGTTGCCAGGTTGTAAGCCTACTGAATTGTAAACAATATGTCTCGCAACACAGCACATTTTTTCTCCTTCTCTTTGTCTCATTCTAGTCTCCTTACATGGACCCTTCCCTCTTTTGCTCCATGATGAATCGGTTCAGTCCCATTTTGGTTCAGGTTTTGCCCTTTGTCTATTTTTGTTAGCCAGGGTTGTAGGAGAATAATCTTTGGCAATTGGGGAGATTGCAGCTTTCTTTCCCTCAGGACCTGTTAGAAAAATATGAAAAGAATGCAGCCAAATGGACCATTTTACAACTCAATTTGCCATGAAATGGGCTGAAAGTCATAAGAGTTAACAGGCAATTCTGAAGCCTTGGCAGTCATGGCCTCTCCCAGTAATTTATAGCCTGCTGAATGAGTTCTTCAGTCATGACCTTTGTATTCATTTTCCATATATTTATGTGACCTGCTCTTTACCTTTCCCAAGGGTGGTATAGGATTGTGTGCCCCATTGTCCTTGCATTGCCCAAGATGCCCCTAAGTTTTTGGCCTACTTAAGGGAGAAGAGGTTTTTTGCTCCATTTTCCCCTCTTTCTTGCTCCAGGTAGAAAGTAAAGATCGGGGCAGCTTGCTGCTATCCTTTGTTCTGTTGCTATTTGCCAGTAGGACACTGGGCTGCAGTTTGCTGCTGTGGGCACCCTTCATAGAATTAGAATGACTGGGAACCGGGAAGGCTAACCGCTGCTGGGTGCCCTGTTCGTAATACCAAACGGTGTACTGGAGAAGCTATGAGACCCCCTCGACTATATATGTTCGAGGCATATGAGCTGCAGATCACACACTTAGCATTAGATCGCCATCTGGTGTTGGTCTCGGATGCTTGCACCTTGTTGTTGTCTTGGAAGAAGTCTTTGTAGTCACGAGATAGGTGACTCCTCTCTTGGACGATAGTGCGCATGGGCATCGACTCCATCCTCAGATTGTTTTTTTCCGCCATTGGGTTCTGATGCAACTTTTGCGCTCCGGTTCTAAACGTAACTTTCAAACTTTTTCGACACGCAAAACTTCCTCCAACTCTTCAGATTGACTTCGAACATCGAAAACTTCGATGCGCCTTTCGCCGCTTCGATTCCAGTCGTTGACGCGGGCCGCTGGGCCTATCCACTTCATAAGGCCTACGGCTCATGGAAAGGACGCCGTTCAAAAAATGCCCCCAGTGTGGAGTGAAGTTTTCACACAGTGACCATCATAAGGTCTGCAACCTGTGCCTCTCGCCAGAACACGACGAGTCCAGCTGCCCAGCCTGCGCCTCTTTTCGATCAAAAAAGACTATCCGAGATCGTCGGGCTCGATGACACATCATGGCGCAGAGGTCAGCTCCGGAACCAGAGGACTTCTTCTATGGTCCGGATGTCCCAGAAGATTCCGAAGATCTGGAAATCGTGTCAGAGGCAGAAGACTCGGACGACCCCATCACTCCTGGTCAACGAGTGAGTACTACTGCCCTTACCCCAACCCCACCACCAAAACAGAAGGCACTGGTCAAGACTTCGCCTGTTGGCCCCAGTCGCGACCAAAAACACACTTCAGAAGGCGCGCCCCCGGGCCCGGCTCCGAAGAAAAAAGACAAGCCTTCCGGTAGCTCGGGACCGAGCAAACCGCATGTAATAGTCCCACCGGCACCTTCGGCACCGAAACTGAAAGAACACTCTGCTCCGAAATCGACTCCGACTCCTTCCACGCCGAAAGACAAACCGGCCCGAACACCCCGAAGCCCACAGATAAACCGGCTTAGAACACTTCTAAGCCTAAGGATCACACCTCGGCTCCGAAACCAAAACCTTCGGTACTGAAAAACAAGCCTAAGGATTCTACCACGCCTCCTAAGGCCAAAGAGCAAAAAACTCAACAACCGCCCCGCTCGGAACCGAAAAAGTCGGCGCCGAAAGTAGCTGTCGAGGAAGAGGAACTTTTTCATCCGGATCCTGCCGATCCCAGACAGAAAAAAATCTACATTAACCCTAAAACAGGACATGTCACAGCTGTGCAATGCAAGAAGAGGAAGTTAGACACAGCACACGCCCCTCCAGTGCCTTTCAAGAAGAAGGACTCTGCTACCTCACCTATGCCTCCTTCTCCTGTACGTCCTTCTAACCCCCTTCCTCTCCCTAAACCTTTTACACCACCTCTGCCTGCAACTTCTTCACCACATACACCACCACCAGATGATGATGATGATGATGACCTAGGGGTGGGGGGAGACCCCAATGATCCGTTCACGGATCCAGACTACCCACCACAGGACGATTGGAATTACCCTGACCCAATAGATCTACCACACCTCCCAAACCCTCATCCATACCCAACAAAACTATCTCCCCCAGACGATAACATTGGTTTTGGACAATTGATCAATAGGGCTCTCGTTTTTCACGGTGTGACAATGCACTCAGACACAGCAGAGGAGGATTTCCTTTTAGATACATTTGAACAGTCTAAAAAAAACTGTACAAATATTACCAATGATTAAAGGGGTCATTAAACATGCCCCATACGTATTCAAAGATCCCGTATGAGCCAATCCTAGGATCGATAAAGAAATATAGACCTGCCCCTGACGACCCTACGCACATCAAAGGACAGCTGCCTTTGGATTCACTAGTAGTTTTGAATGCTAGGAAGCGCGCCAATTCACAACCCTTCGGGGATTCACCACCCCCGGATAAAGAATCCAAATTACTAGATGCATCTGGCAAAAGAGTAGCTGCGCAGGCGGCCAATCACTGGCGCATAGCCAACACTCAAGCACTGCTGGCTAGATATGATCGGGCCCACTGTGACTAGCTGGAAACCCTATTACAGTATTTGCCTGACCAATATAAAACTCAGGCAAATGATCTAATCCAAAAGGGCAAACTAATAACAAATGCCTCAATTAAATGTGCCCTTGATGCAGCAGACACTGCCTCTAGGTCCAATAATACCAGTGTACTACTCAGACGACATGCCTGGCTACGCATTTCAGGCTTTAAGTAAGAGGTCCAGACAATCATTCTAAACCAGCCGTTCAATCAAGAACAACTTTTTGGACTGGCTGTAGACACTGCTCTTGAAAAGATGAAAAAAGACAGAGACTGCTAAGTCTATGGGAGCGTTACAGTCTCCGCAAACACATGGCTCCTTTTGTCGCTCCTTTTATAGAGGAGCCTCCTAGAACATGGGCGCAGATTCCTCATATTATTTTAAAAACACCACCCAAACATCCCCCAATAGAGGATATTTTAGAGGAGGATACAGAGTGAATAACAATAAAGGGAGAGGCCGAGGTAACAACAACACTTGCACCCCCCCCCCCCCCCCCCTTGCTGCTAAACAGTGGCTTCCCTCCACTCCCCCCAGACCATTCCACTCCAGTAGGGGGAAGATTATCACAGTTCCTGCCTGTCTGCGAATCCATCACTACAGACAAGTGGGTAAGACAAATTATCCAATATGGTTACTGCCTGAAACTTACAGCTACCCCCCAAACATACCACCCAAGCAACGTCCAATGTCCACAGAACATCTTACACTTTTAAAACAAGAAGTTCTCTTGCTGCTTCAAAAGCAGGCCATAGACCCAGTCCCCTTACTACTACATCAGGGAACAGGGGTAGCCTTGCAAATGAAGAAAGTTATAAAAAAAACTGCACCATCGGTATATGAACGAAATAAAACAGGAAAAAAAATCCTATTTGTTGATCCGAATAACTAGGGCAGAGAACTCTTCTAGAGAACTTTTTCACATTTTAAAAGATTTCACAACCTCCACAAACCTACCGACCATACCCGTGTCTCAAGATTGGGCGGATTCGCTGTCAAACTTTTTCGAAGACAAAGTCATGACTATTCAAAAGTCCTTTCTCCCCATACCTAACGATAGTCACCTAACTGAACGACCCTGCTTCTTATCAAATCCATCGGGCCTTCTAGTCAAATTTGTCGAATGCGATCAAAAAACTGTTATTTCTGCTATGCAGAAAATAAAGTCCGGCTCCCCGGCTGACGTTATCCCTGCTAAATATTTCTCCTTAATAGCACCTACTGTCCTTGACAGTCTGATTGCACTTTTTAATCAATCTTTGGCTGACGCGGTGTTCCCTTCTGTTTGGACGGTAGCTAGTGTCAGACCAATCTTAAAGAAACCAACAGCGGACCCCAAGGTACTTTTGAATTATCGTCCCATTTCACTGCTCCCATATTTTGGAAAAATACTGGAATCCATTATAAATCAGCAGTTGGTGGGCCATCTGGAAATGTATGAACTTCTGGACCCCTCTCAATCTGGTTTTTGGGCAGCACATAGTACAGAAACGGCATTGGTCGAGGTCACCGACAACATCAGACTGACACTTGACAAACACCAATCTGCTGTGCTTGTCCTGCTCGATCTTTCCGCGGCTTTCGACACCATCTCCCATAAGATTCTTGAGCAAAGATTGTGGGAGGTTGGTGTCAGGGGAAATGCTTTGAGGTGGTTCATCAGTTACCTATCCGAGCGCACCACTGCTGTCCAGTTGGGAATCTTTGTTTCCTGTGCGAAGCCTATGAAAATGGGAGTTCCTCAGGGTTCAATTTTAAGCCCGACTCTTTTTAACCTTTATATGACCCCTTTGGCTGAAGTAATTAGATCACATGGGTTTGATGTCATATCCTATGCGGATGACACACAGATTTTGGTCACTCTCTGCTCCGACCCAAGTGATACAAAAAAGCATTTTAAGGACTGTCTCATTTGTGTTGACAATTGGATGCGATCAAACCATCTTCAGCTAAATGGGGCAAAATCAGAGATCGTGCTTTTTGGAAAAGCCAGTAACTATTGGTCACAGGACTGGTGGCCTTCTGAGCTCGGAATCTGTCCTGTTCCAAAGAAAACAGTCCGAAATCTAGGCTTTCAGATAGATGACTGCCTATCTATGCGCAACCATGTTAAGCATGTTATAGGGACCTGCTTCGGCGTCATGCGCAGTCTCAAAGGTTTTTAGATGGCTCCCCATGGAGGCGCGTAAACCCCTGACTCAAGGACTGATCATGAATAGAATAGATTATGGCAATGCCCTATTGTTATCCATAAATGAAGACCTCACGGACAAACTCCAGGTTCTACAGAATACTGCTGCGAGACTGGTCTTGGACCGTCCATACAGATCACCTTCGGCGGCCTGTTTAAATACCCTCCATTGGCTCCCGATTAAAAAATGAATCCACTTCAAAGTATTGTGTCTTACACACAAGTCTATTTACGGAATTGGCCCAAAATACTGGCGAAAAAAGTTGCAATGGTATCAGCCGACTAGAAGGCTGCGTTCTAGTGATGCGGCATTACTAACTCCGCTAAGAATAAATACCGCTAGACAAGGAGGCCGTTCATTTTCCTTTCTTGCACCGACTCTTTGGAATAAACTACCTTTCCATCTACGTACCATAAAAGAACATGGTAGTTTTCGTAAACAGCTGAAAACATGGCTATATGTTATTTAGCCTGGTCTTTGCCCTCTTGAGCAGTCTGCAGCGCCATGAGACTCTTCTGAGTGATATGTTGCGCTATATAAATTTTCTTTGATTTGATTATTTCCTAATCCCCAAAAAGGACGGGACCCTAAGGCCAATACTCGACCTCAGACCCCTCAATCTGTACATACACAGATCATTTTCACATGATCACTCTTCAACAAGTGCTTCCACTACTCCAACAACAAGACTTCCTTGCCACACTAGATCTCAAGGACGCCAACTTCCACATTCCCATACATCCTGCTCACAGGAAGTATCTTAAGGTTCGTAGTGGACGGACAACACTATCAGTTCAAAGTCCTTCCATTCAGAGTCACCACCGTTCCCAGAGTATTTAACAAATGTCTGGCAGTGGTAGCAGCACACCTAAGAAGACAACAAATCCATGTCTTCCATGTCTTCCCATATCTGGACGACTGGCTAATAAAAGTCAAATCATTCAACCCGTGTGTTCAACACACTCATCAAACCGTCCAAACACTGCACAACTTGGGGTTCACAATCAACTATACCAAGTCGCAACTCCAACCCTCTCATGTACATCAATACCTAGGGGCCACAATAAATACTTCCACAGCTCTAGCATATCCCAGTCCAGCCAGGATAGCCAGTATACAAGCTCTCATCAACACATTTCAAACCCAACACTCTCTCCCAGCCAGAGTGTTCATGCAACTCATAGGCATGATGGCATCTTGCATATTTAATGTACCTTATGCAAGACTTCAGATGCGTCCCTTACGGGAATGTCTGGCACATCAGTGTAATCAGGCTCAGGGACAACTTACAGATCTGGTGTTGGTGGACAGCCGCACACATCGCTCTCTGCAGTGGTGGAACACAACAAACTTATCCAAAGGGTGGCCTTTCCTTGAGCCTGTTCCACAGATAGTACTAACAGACGCATCACTCACAGGATGGGGAGCACACCGCCTCAATCACACAACTCAAGGCAAATGGACCACTCAACAAAAAGTGTTCCATATCAATCATCTGGAACTGCTAGCAATATTCCTAGCTTTAAAATCATTCCAAGTTCATGTACAGAACAAGGCTGTCCTGATCCGGACGGACAACATGACAGCCATGTATTATATACAGAAACAAGGTGGCACACATTCTCTACAGCTGTCTCAGCTAGCACAGAACATTTGGAGGTGGGCCATCCCACAAAACATATACCTGCTTGCAGAACACCTTCCAGGAGTTCACAATCAGATTGCGGATCTGTTAAGTTGACAGACACAACAGATTCACGAATGGGAACTACATCCACAAGTTCTTCTACCATTTTTCCAGATGTGGGGCCAACCAGACATAGATCTGTTTGCCACACACGAAAACGCAAAATGCCCAACCTTCGCCGCCAGGTTTCCACACCCGCTGTCCAAGGGCAATGCGATATGGATAAACTGGTCAGGCAGATTTGCGTACGCTTTTCTGCCACTCCTACTGATTCTACTAGTGGTACGCAAGCTCCGACAACAGTCTCTAAAAATGATCCTAGTGGCTCCCACATGGGCACGCCAACCGTGGTTCACAACACTGTTGGAACTCTCACTAGTCCCACACCAAAAACTACGCCTCTCCCCATCACTACTAACGCAAAACCATGGAGAGATAAGGCACCCCGATCCAGCTCAAATGAATCTGGTGATCTGGCTCCTGAAGTCCTAGAATTCGGTTATCTTAACCTGCTACCGGACTGTATGAACATCATTAAAGAAGCCAGGCGCCCTACCACCAGTGCTTGCTATGCAGCAAAATGGAAGAGATTTGCCATTTACTGCACTAACAATCATATCGATCCACTGGATGCGTCCATCCAGAACATCATTTGCTACTTACTACATTTGCAAAGATGTAATTTAGCATACTCATCCATACGTCTACATCTAGCAGCACTTGCCGCTTACTTACAAAACAGACAACACTTGTCACTTTGTAGGGTCCCAGCAATTAAAGCCTTTATGGAGGGCCTTAAAAGGATCATTCCTCCCAGATTACCACCCTTTCCGGTATAGAATCTCAACATTGTACTTACTAGGCTCATGGGACCATCCCACTTGAACCTCTACACAAATGTGAACTTCAGTTCCTCACATGGAAAGTAGCTTTCCTTATTGCAATCACCTCTCTCAGAAGGGTGAGTGAGATCCAGGCTTTAACCATACAAGAACGCTTCTTAAAAATACATCGTAACAAAGTGGTTCTCAGAACAAATCCAAAATTCCTTCCTAAAGTCATCTCTGCATTTCACCTTACCCAATCAGTGGAGCTACAGGTGTTTTTTCAAAACCCAGGCTCCGTAGCAGAGAGAGCTCTTAACACGCTAGACGTCAAAAGAGCCCTGCTTTATTACATTGACAGAACTAAATCCTTTCGCAAGACAAAACAATTGTTTGTAGCTTTCTCCCCACCTCATAAAGGTAACCCCATCTCCAAAGCTTGGATTGCACGGTGGATTGTTAAATGTATCCAAATATGCTACCAAAAGGCTAAACGCACATTGACAATTCCCCCTAGAGTGCATTCCACACGCAAACTAGGGGCTTCCATGGCTTTCTTAGGGAACATTCCCCTAGAAGAAATTTGTAAGGCAGCGACATGGTCTACCACACGCACCTTCGCTAAACACTATTGTGTTGACGTGCAAGCCAAGCAACAAGCTTCTGTAGGCCAAGTTGTTCTGAACTCTCTTTCAGACTACTGCAACCAATACAGGTGACCACCGCTAGGGGAGACACTGCTGTACAGTCTATGCTAAGTGTGTGATCTGCAGCTCATATGCCTCGAACGGTAAATGCTACTTACCAGTATGCATCTGTTCTTGGCATGTAGAGCTGCAAATCCGTACACACCCACCCATCTCCCGGGACCTGTATCTGTTCCAGTTCTATCTTATTTAGATATACACACATGAACATCTTTCTTTTCTACTAACTCCATCATTTCCCATCATGGCGCAAAACAATCGGAGGATGGAGTCAATGCCCATGCGCATTAATGTCCAAGGGAGGAGTCACCTATCTTGTGACTACAAAGACTTCTTCCAAGACAACAACAAGATGCAAGCATCCGAGCCCAACACCAGATGGCGATCTAATGCTAAGTGTGTGGCTCTGCAGCTCTACATGCCAAGAACAAATTCATACTGGCAAGTAGCATTTTCCTTCTTTTGTGCGCATTTGAGCGACCATCTCCTTAGCATCTTTGATAAGGCAGAGACAAAAAAATGCTCCTAGGACAATGTCAGATTGGGGGGGGGGGGGGATTTCCTTGATAACGAAATCCCCCTGCTTTTGCTCTTGGGCAAGGCGGCGTTGTCTGGGACCAAGGAATGCCCTGCACTCTTGAGTAAGGTGGTAGCATAAATGACTTCTTCCCTTCTGGCAGGGCAGATGGTGGTGGCATGAAATACTCATTCCACCATTTAGCAGGGTGTTCTATCAGGTGGTAAACAAATCCCATGCATGGTGAGATATAACCTGCCATCTTTGGGAAGTGTAGGAGAGGGGGAACAAAAGTCTCTGTACACTTAACAAGGTGAGGAGGTATAGAGAAAGACCTACCCCTTGGCCATGTGGCCGGCATTACCCCTTTTGCCTATGGTCAAGACTGGGTAATGGGGCCATAAATATACCCCTGTCTCTGGCCACATGGGGGACACAAAGTTCCTCTACTCTGTGTAATGCATGGGAGGTCAGGGCCCTTCTCCTGCCCTTATGCAAGGTGTGAAGAGAAATGCAGACAGACATCCTCGGGTAAGGCGGGGAGGGGGGACAAAATACCCCACCCAACCTTTGACAAATGAAGAGGGGGCTATATGCTCATTAATGGCTGTGACCAAAGACTCTTGGTGCCAAAATCTTTTTTTTTAGGCCTTCTTATTTAGTTTCATAATGTTTTTTTAATTTCTGCATGGGGCTGTTCATACTTTTTAGTGGTTGGTCAAGTTGTTACTCCACCTGCTCCCTACCTCCTCTCAACAATTCAATTCAATCTTTATTCAGGTACAGAGAGTATCCACAAATGTATACACATACACAAAAAACACACAATGTATGTTCAATAAAAACATATAAATACTTAAAATCAATTCATAAAAACGCACAGATAAAATCCAGAGCCATAGTCGCAATTCATAATACAGTAAACCATGGGTATTAATTCAAACTTATTTGGTATTCATAGAAATGCAGGCTCACACGACTGATCTAAAAAAAGCACCTACACGAGCAATTAAATCCATCATTAAGTTGAAGTAGCATACTAAATGCTACCCTAAAATCTGAAATATAGAGCCTCTTTATTAGAGGGAGCACAAAGTGCTTTGTATACATAGAATGGAAGCCCCAAAAGAAAAAGAAGTGCAATATGGATCGGCCTGAGCTCCCTTCACACGGGCAAGGTAATGAGTTGAGATTTGCTTGGAAGCCCGAAGGGAAGCATAGCAAATATTTGATGGTTCCAGCCCTAAAGAGCAACAGTAAGCTATGCTCCCAACTACCCATTGGTTTAGTAAGATCCCCTTCAGTTTGGCTATCTGTTTTGATATTCAAATATGCTGCCACCTTCGTCTCCCCACTCCCTGTGACTATTCTTTAATCATGGGAAAGTTTATACAAGCGTGCTGTACCTGCTTTTTGCTAATACTATCATTGCCCTTAGGGTTCTTAAAAACATGCTTATCGTCCACAAACATAATTCCACTTCTGCAGGCCAGGGAATCTCTAAGCCCTTGTCACAGCTAAGACAGTCCATGATAACGTCTCAAGTAAGGCTTGCCTCCTTATTTTTTCACACTGCTACCCAAAACAAGGTTGTTCAGGCTCTAATGTAATCTTCTGTATATGGTAGATTCAATTCACTTTGGCAAATAAAGTAAGAAGAGATTGGAGCTGCCAGAACCTTTCAGTGTAATCTATGTTCTTCAACCTAAATACTATTGCATTTAGATATGCCCCATACCGCTGCTCCATATGTTGCCGTTGGAGTGCATTGCATTTAGAAAATTTGCAGAATAGGCATAAGAGCCCCGAGGTTGCAGTAGGCTAAATAATGTTAAGACATCATACAAGCTCTCCTGTTAGCTACTTGTATCTATGTACCTAGCTTTATTTCTTTTGATGTAACAATTGTGAAGCGCTCTGATACCCTCGCCGGGTCTAATTCCCGCTATATAAAACTTTTTAAATAAGATGGCCTTTGTCAACTTATTCCTGCAGTGGGCAATATGCACATACCATGACCCATTAGCAGCAAAAGTTCGCCCCAGGTATGAAAAAGTGCTGGTGTATTTCAAACAATGGACAGAGTGGACAAATTGTGTTTCCTAGGACCACAGGCCATGATATGGGATTTTGTGAAGTTGGTACGTAAATCTAATGTGTCCATAAAATCCACAAATCCTTGTATCAGCACTGCGTACTGTCCATAAAACACGCAAAACTGGTGTTTTTACTGAGGAAGACTTGGCCGCGTAGTTTGTGAGCACAGAGTTACAAGCTAACCCATCAGCAGTGCGAACTTCTGAACAGTGCGGCCGAAGGAGGCACTCAAAGGTATCAAACCGCTTGATACATCAAGCCCAACTTGTGTCTCAAGTAAGAATAATGTAACCCGTTGCAGCGTGCAGCTTTAGCAAAGCTGCCACTTTTTTGCCTTTAAAACACCTGTGCCTTCCCGGGCACACATGGAGCCTGCTCCACGAGACCGCATTCTTCCCTCTTGGAGAGACGTGCCAATGACTATCAGGAAGAACAACAATGAGGGATTGCAGGCCAGAGAGGTGTCACCTTCCTCCTACAGGAAGTTACTTAGGTGTTGTCCCCAAAAGTGAGGTTTCAAAGGTAAATCTGCCTTTGAAGGGCAGATGTGTAACACCGGGGGTGGGGAGGATGGCCCCACTGTTGAGATAGACAGGCTGGTTGGGAAGCAGAGAGGGAGATCAGTTGTCAAACAGGTTCCTCCAAGGGCATGTAGCCCTGAAGTAGCCACACCCTGGAGATGGGCTAGGGAGGTCTGAACACAGAGTGGGGACTCGCCATCTTCGAAGTGGGCAGAATGGTGTATCGTGGGATAGCCAGATGCCACACTCCACAGGAAGTGGTCACCAGGTGGGAGGGGACCTGGTAGCCCATTGGCTACCAACTGCATCCTTCCCTGAGGCCATACCGGAAAGGACTTCATGGAACGTTAACCCCGCAACCAGGACCCCCTCACTATCTTCGTAGACTGAGGAATCCCTGCAGGAAGATCCCCATTGGCCACATTACATCCACAGCACCTGTAGTATCCTTCATTCCTTGCATCGGGACCATTCCATAGGAATCCATTGCAGCACAGATAAAGTGCCTGGAACTACTGAAGGACTGCTTTTTTTGTGAAGATAACTGTTCTTGAGGGCCTTGCTGGTTCCCCTGAATAGCTCCCTGCTGGAGTTGGTTGCCCAAAGTACTTCTAAGTGTCCAATTTGTTGACTTTGTCTAGGGGTGTTCGTGGTTGAGTGAAATTGCTTTTATTTAATTTTGCTTGTAAAATGTACACCTCCAGAACACTCCAGTGGATTGTTTTCATTCTACTGTCTAAATTCTTATAAAAAATATGTTCTGTTTTTATAAATTGGTGTCGTATATTTTGAGTGTTGATTTCTTCTTCCGTTGTTTTGGTGCTTTTTAAATGCTTGATACTTGTTCCTCTGTGTAAGCCTTGCTGCTCAGTGCCACAGATACCGAGGGTGGAGCTGAGGGTTCTACAGACGAACCCTACTGCACCTAAAGGGGTTGGTACGTGTATTACACGGTGAGATCTCAACACTACTCCGCGTAATACACCCCATTTCCTCACATTGGTGCCTAGCGTTTGGATCTAGAACTTGTGTTTAGCAGTACCACCCAGTTGTTGAAGTGAAGACCTCTGAGAATCTGCATAGGTGGACACCTAGAAAAGAAGTTCTTGCTCCCAAAAAGTATTTTCTGTGGACATTGTTGAACTCTAGAGTACTGTCTCCAAAGAGTTGCAAAACGCTCCCAAGGAGTGAAGGAGATTTTGAAAAAGTTTGCCAAAGTTTCCTACAAGTTCAAATAAAGGAGGAAAAAGTTTTCACAAGTTTTTGAACAAAGCCCAGGAGCCAATTTTCGACAAACGAGATATGGAGCTCCGCCTGGCCAATTTGCCCTCATACAATAGGGATTATCTGAGAGCATTTTGTTCAGAGTGAAAAATTATCATGGGAGCTAAAGCCAAGAAACCTGCTGATTAAGACTTTGAGAGGAGGCTTACAGGGTACATCCACGCCTGAGAAAGTAATTAGCTCAAACTAGTGTTGATGAAGAGGAGGTGGATAACAGTCCCTTGGGGTAACCAGGAGGGTCCCTGGGGCCAAAAAGCTTGTTCTTAATACAGCCAGAGGTCTATACAGGAGAGTATGGCAGCCCTGGACGTGCAGGAGAGGACCATAACTCTGGCTGAGAGAAGGTTGGCACTAGAGGAGAAGAGGTCAAGGCTGAGCTTGGAGCCCAGAGAAGATGTGGCAGCAGATGTAGAGGTGCTGATGAGGGTGCCCTTGATGTAAGGTTGGCCTAAGGGGTTGTCCCAAGTTATGTTCCAGGGAGTGACATTGGCAAGTGGCTGGCCTCATGAGAGCGCTCTCAAGATGAAAGGTGGGGACACAACACTGGTGAACACGTGTATGGGAGTTAGTACCTGGTGTTGGTAGAGCTAGGCTACTCACACTAGAGGAGGCGTTAGCTGAATCCTACAGCTACATAAAGGCAGTCCTGGTTGAGCTTTTTGGGCTAACTCCTGAAAAGCATAGGCTGAAGCTTCAACCTTTTTGGAAAGGTAACACACAAACATGGGTAGACTTTGTTGTCATCTCAGTTAAGGCACTAGATGGGTGGATCAAAGGCAACAAATTGGATACCTTTGAGGGGCTCTACAATCTGATGGGTAAGGAGCACATTTTATCAAATTATCATACAGAGAAGTTGCAGTACAGTGAGCCTAGGGATCCCAAACCAGAAGCATCCTGGAGACTGGCAGTCCCTCAACAGTAGAAAGAGCTTCTCCTTAACCTAACCCACGATATACCTTGGTTGGGCACCTGGAGCAGACGAAGACATGGAAAAGGCTGGTCAAGCACTTCTACTGGCCCCAGATATCTGAGAAGGTCAAGGAGTTTTGTTACTCCTGTGTGACCTGCCAAGCCAGTGGCAAGGCAGGAGGAAAGCCAAAGGCTTCCCTTATACCACTGTCAGTGGTGGGGACACCCTTTGAGAGGGTGGGGAAATGTATTGTAGGTGCCCTAGATCCACCCACAAGTTTAGGAAACAGGTAAATCCTAGTGGTAGTTGGCCATGCCAGTAGGTATCCTGAGGCCACCCCACTTTGGACAGTCACTGCTCCTGCAGTGGCTAGAGTTGGAAGAATTTTGGGTGACTTACAAGTTCACCTCTCCTCCCCATCCCCTCACCCCCAATATCAGCCCCAAGGCAATGGTTTAGTTGAGAGATTCAAGAAAACCATAAAAGGCATAATCATGGGTTTGCCTGAAAAACTAAGGAGGTGATAGAACATTCTCCTCCTATGCCTATTGTTTGCATACAGCGAGGTTCCTCAAAAAGGAGTTGGCCTCATTCCCTTTGAGCTGCTCTTTGGGCACGCTGGAGAGGTCCTCTCAGCTTTGTTTAAGGGAGGATGGGAGAGACCCATGAAAGAACCTAAGCAGGACATAGTGGACTATGTGCTTGGTCTTTGCACCAGAATGGCTGAGTACACGAAGAAGGCAAACAATAATTTGGTGGCCAGCCAGGAACTTGTCAAGCACTGGTAGGAGCAAAAGTCCTCCATGGTGGAATACCAACCAGGACAGTTGGTGTGGGTCTTAAAGCTTGAAGCACCCACGGCCTTACAGTACAAGTAGACTGGGCCCTACCCCATCTCAGAGAAGAAGGAGGAAATCACCTACTGGGTGGTCTTGATTACTCCCAGAAACCCTCACAGGGTGATCCATGTAAATAGGCTCAAGCTACACCATGAAAGGGCATGCCTCACCATGTTGATGGTAACAGGTGGAGGTGAGGAAGAACAGTGACCCTCTCCCAGGCCTATTTACAGATACCCAAGCTGTGGAGGGAGTAGTTCTGTCCCCCAATCTGACAGACCAGCAAACAAGAGGACTGCTATCACGTGCTGAAGCAGTTTGCTGGACTGTTTTCTGTGACCCTATGTCTGAGAATATGGTGTACCCATGATGTAGACACCAGTGACAGCTTGCTTGTCGTGAGTAAAATGTAAAAGTTGTCGGACCAGATCAAGGCAAGCACAAAGGCTGAGGTTGCCAAGATGTTGGAACTGGGGGTGATTGATCCCTCCTGTAGACCATGGGCCATCCCACTGTTAGTGGTGTCAAACCAAATCCCAAATGGGGGAAACCTGAGATGAGGTTCTGTGTGAACTACAGGGACCTCATTGCAGTTACTAAGGCTGATGCCCAGCCCATTCCAAGAGCTGCTGAACTCCTTGATAAGTTGGGGGTAGCCTAGTATGTGAGCACCTTTTACCTTACATCAGGTTATTGTCAGGTTGCCCTCACTCCAGGAGTCCAGGAGAGGTCTGTTTCTCCACCCCTGAAGGCCACTTTCAGTTCAAATGATGCCCTTTGAGTTGAGCAATGCCCCTGCCACCTTCCAGAGGTTGTTGAATCATGTACTGTCAGCATTGGAGAGTTTGAGTGCAGCTTACCGGTCCACCTCAAGGATGTGCTTCAAGGCTTGAAGCAGGCAGGCCTGACTATCAAGGCAAGTAAGTGTCAGATAGGGCAGGGCTCTATTGTGTACGTGGGCCACAAAGTTGGTGGAGGCCATGTACAATCTCTCCAGCCCAAGATTCAGATCATACTGGCTTCGAAGCCTCCTAAGACCCAGACCCATGTCAAAGCCTACTTAGGGCTGACTGGATATTTTAGGAGATTCGTGAAGGGTTATGATACAATAGTGGTGCCATCAACTGACTTGACCTCCAAAAAGCAGCCCACAAATGTTTGTCTGGATGAGAAGTGTTAAAAGGCTTTTGACACTTTCAAAGAAGCACTGTGTTCTGCACCTGTCTTGGAGGCCCCTGACTTTGGTAACAAGTTTACTGTCCAGACGGATGCCTCTGAATATTGGCTAGGTGCAGTGTTGTCACAAGTGAATGATTTGAGCCAGGATCAGACAGTTGCCTTTGGCAGGTTACTCATTCCTACTAAACAACCTTGGAGTGCCATTGAGAGGGAAGCATTTGCTGTGGTTTTGTCCCTGAAGAAGTTAAGATCCTAGCTGTTTTGGGACTCACTTCTAAGTTCAAACCAACCACAGACACCTCAAATGGCTAATGCAGATGAAAGGAGAGAACCCAAATTGTTAAGGATGTCCATTTCCCTACAGGGGATAACTTCACAGTGGAACACAGACCTGGGCCTGACCATGCCAATAATGAAAATGGCATTTCCTGGTTCTTCCACTTAGATAAGAATCTCCAGGAAAAAGTTTAGCTGCTCATCACCTTTCGTCTGGGAGGGGGGCATGTAAGGAAATTACTCTTTTTGTATGGTCACCCCCTGGTTGTTCGACTGATGTTGATGTTTTTTTGACTCGTACGAGTGCACCGAGGCCTGCTAACCAGACCTCAGTGCCAGTACCCGGACTCTAAAGTGTATGCTGAATTGGCTGTACTCAATTGGAAATGGCTAACTTACTTGTAAGACCCTAATAAATGATACCCTGGTACCCACGGCGTGTAAGTTAGAGGCTTACCCCAGGGCTTGCAGCACTGATTGTGCCACCCTGGAGGTCCTCCAAGTAAAATAAGTCCCTCCAGTCCACCACTGCAGACTGGTAGAGCAGTGGTGCACTGCTAAATGGCAAACACACAACTTCCCCTGGACATGTGTGTGTCACCCCTTTGGAAGGCCTACAGAGTCCTAAAGGCAGGGTGCAACATATGACACATGTAGGACATGTACTTTGCATGTCCTGATGGGAAAGCACGCAAAACTACAATTTTTACTGTGGAAAGAATTGGCCCCCAATTGGCGAGTACAGGGTTAAAAACTGACCCCTAAGCCGTGCTAGCTCCTGAACAGTGCGACCAAAGTAGGCATCTCAAGTTGAAATTAATGTAACTCGTTGCAGTTGGCAGCTTTAGCAATGCTGCCACTTTGTTGCTTTTAAAACTCCTGTGCCTTCCTAAAACCACATTGAGCATGCCCCACGAGACAGTTTTCTGCCTTTCAGGAAAGATGTGCCAATGAATCTCGGGTAGAACTATAAGGTTTTGAAGGCCAGGCAGGTGTCCCCCCCCCCCCCCCTCCCTCCCTCCCCCCCCCCCCCACACCTTTCTGCAGGATGCCACTTGGGTGTTAGCCCCAAAAGACGGGCTTCATAGGTGAAGCTGCCTTAGTAGGGCAGATGTGCAACATCATGGGGAGGGCTTCCTCATTGTTGAGGTAGACAGGTTGGCACAGGAAGCAGAGAGGGGAAACCAGTTGTCAAACTGGATTCCCCTGGGGCGTGTAGTCACACCTCGGGTGGGCTAGGGAGGTCTGAACACAGAGAGAGGGGTCTTGCCATATTGGGAGTGGGCAGAATGATGCATCCTGGGATAGATGTCATTGGCTACCAACTGCATCGTCCCCTGAGGCCACTTTCTGAGCATAATTGGGGTAACCCTGGCACCCAGACCTCAGATCTCGACCGACTTGGATGAGGGACAGAATGACTGCCCTGCTGCACCAAGGGACTAGCAAAGAAAGGCTGCACCGACAAAGACTGCACCTGCTGCACTTAGTGGCTAGCAATGAGATGGACATTGTCTCCATGTCCTGCCCAAGGAGAAGCTGTCTCCAGAGCCCAGTCAAAGGGGTCAAGAGAAATGTAATGGTCAGCTGTCTGGTCTGGCCTCTTGTTCGGAGCATAGGGACACAACAGCTGAAGTAGCCCGCTGGGGCTAATTGGTTACCCTAAGTCTCGAAGCCGCTACCAGCGCTCCCATACAGCAAGAACCCACTCGCAGAGTTGCATCTGAATTTGCTGTGCCTGGGAGTGCTGTTGAGAGTTGCTGGGACCCTCAGAAGGTGAGTTATCGACCCAGGAAGGATTTACCTCTGGCTGTGACACCTGGTGACTGGTAGTCCAGTAGTGACTGGACTTAAGCCAGACCGTAGAGATTTTCGTGGGGTTGCCTGCAATCAAGACCACATCCACTATCTTTGTGGACTGAGGAATGCTTGCAGGAAGACCCCTGTCGACCGCATCGCATCTTCAGCATCCTTCATCCCGTTCATTTGGACCACTCCATAGGAATCCATTGCAACAGGGATAAAGTGCCTGGACCGGCTGATGGACTTCTTCTGTGAATGTAACTGTTGTTGAGAACCTTGTTGATCCCCCTGACTAACTCCCTGCTGGAGTTGGCTGTACCAAGTACTTCTAACCATCCGCAGTGACACCTACGTTTTCTTTGAAGAAGTTTCTGTGTCCAGTTCTTTGACTTTGCCATGGCTTGTTCACGATTGAGTGAAATTTCTTTGATTGCATATTACTTGTAAAATCTATATCTCCGGAACCCTCAGGTGGATCTTTTTCGTTCTACTGCCTAAATTCCTATCAAAATACATTCTGTTTTTAGAAATTTATGTCAGATTGCTTCAGTTCTGTGTATATTTTGGTGCTGTTTAAATGCTTTACACTTGTTCCTCTGTGTGAGGCTTACTGTTCAATGCCACAGTTACCCAGGTTTGAGCTGAGGGTTTTACAGACAAAACCTACTGCAATAATTAAAGGAGATGGTAAGTGTATTACACGGTGGAGTCGCACAACCACTCCATATAATACACTCCATTTCATAATAATGCTTAAGACAGCTTCCAGAATGGTTAAAATATTGTGCGATACCGCATTGTTATATTCAATCCCTCCATGGGCAATTCTCTTATATTTTGCATACAACATTTCATTCTCCTTCTTTAAAAAAATATTGTGATATTACAGGATGATTATATTGTTTCGTTAAAAAGAGGAAAATCTAATGTTTTTCCTTTTTTGCCTTCGTAATTGATTGCACAAGTGTTGTGTGAGTGTTGCACACGTCATTTCTTACTATGTTGCTTTGAATCTTTCCTCTAAATCTGTATAGTTGTTTCCCTCATTAGTTTTTCCTGTACACTGCCCTCTTCCTTTATATGCTTCTGCAAGAGAAAAGCCCCATCAATTAACTAGTTATCTAAGACACTTTAATAGCATGACAATGTCATGTGTGTGCCCCTGAAAACTCAAGTCCAGGCAGCTGGATAAATAAGCAGTAGTCACAGAAATGTGAGCAGGGCAAACACTTTTTTTGTGGAAGCTCACAGCGTCTGCCCAATCAAAACATATATTCCTGGCTCCCAACATGTGGGTGGAGCCAAGGCCCATTTATAGTGATCCTCACATAATTGTCTGGCGACAGCTATGCACATTTGCAGTATTGAACTTGCAAAGACATTCTGTTTTGCAAGGTAACAGATATCGCATTAGTTTGTGCTTTCTGCTGGCAATGTTTGTGGCACTACCAGGCAGTGCTTTAAATCGTTAGTTACTGTCAGTACTGAGAATCTGCACTTCTTTCATTTGAAAGGGAGGGTACCTGGATTTCTCTGCACTGCTGTAATGAATTTAATGGGAGACTGCCAGCTCTTTTTAGGAAGGCACGGGTAGTCTGGATTGTGAGTACCAGGGCTTTTATATTTCTATTTAAAACACTGATGGCAGGGAAATGAAAAGTAAAAATCGGCCCTTTAGGCCATAAACCAGACCCACAAACAGCAAAAAAACAGCGCACACTTGACAGAAAAGTCTTGTGGGATAACGCTTGCATTTTTCACATATCTTTTGTCCTTTGTAGTCCACTTGAGATCATCAGATCCAAGAGTATGTTCGAAGGAAGAAGCTGTGTGATAAGTTGTTGGGAGAGCAATATTCGTAGTGCTAGAGAGGTGCCTATTGAGGAAAGATGGGGTTGGCAGAAGGGTGGTGTTCTGACCAGCTGAGTTGCTGGGCAGGTGGTTTTCATGTATGAGCAGTTGAAGAGCGTATACTGGTGGGAAGCATCATCTGCATTACGTTTCAGCACACCCTGAACTGGGTCACACATAACACTCTTTCAGAGGTCCACCTAGCTCTATGACAGTAGTCTTCAGTCTATGGGGATGCGCTGCGACAGGTTGGCCAGGTTAGGGGTGCTGTGGCAAAGAGGGCTGAGCTTCCTTGTCCACTTCACAAGTATCCGATACCTATAGAAAATTGATAATTAAGCTTACATTTTTGGTTATTCTTGCTTAAACCTGACCTTCTCACAACCTAACTACCTTTTCTGCTCATTTCTGAATTATTGTGCATACATAAAGCATTGTATTAGTTTCATCAGTGTGAGAATGTTATGTAAAATGTAAATAGAAATACAAAAATGTACTTGCAAATGTGCTTTTAACCTTAGAAGCAAGACAGCATTTCAGTGTTTAAAATGTAAATATGTTTATGTGAGAAAAAGCACAGGAAATAACGAACCTCCAGTGTTGTCACCATTTCATGGGTAATCTAAACAGACCTCCCCTCTAGATTTGCTTGAACAAAGCATGCAGCATAGTTTTGGGGTATTCCCTCTAATACCTCCCCCTCCAAACTAAGCTGAGTCATTGGGCTACCATACAGTATTTTGCATAGCGTATATCTGTTTTGATAGCTTTAACATTATCACAATAAATTAATATCTGTTTTACCTTCTTTTTGGGAGTACATGTTTGCAAGCTCCACTACTTAGTATTGGTGTTTACCATTTGATTTAATAATTGTGAGAAAATGTATCATTTGCAGGGCAGTGTCAAATAATTTTCCTCATGTGGTTCTCGCCAGATGGTGGAAAGACAGATTTTCGATTAGATTTCCCATTCTCATTCTATTGTTTGTTTCTCATATTGTTGTAGAAAAGACGTGTTGGGAGCTACCTAGGCTGAGGATGAAAATTGTCTGATGTTAGGTTTGATAGAAAGCAATGAGTTTGGGTTATTTTGATGTGCATTGTCAATTTATTGGAATTGGAATATTGGAATATTGGATGGGTATTTATAGAGCGCGAACGTTCGCTCCGAAGGGAGCATCTTGGCGCTGTAAAAACCTGGGACCAGATCAGTGGAAGGGCGGTGGAGGGTTAAATGGCTGCTTTAGTCCAGTCGTCAGAGAGATTAAAAATCCACGTTTTAAGGTGCTTCCTAAATGGTTTCTCATGCGTCTGAAGTCTAAGATGCCTTGGCGTACTGTTCCAGGCTCTAATAGCCAGGGTGCTGAGAGTTTTTCCGCCTTTGGACTTCAGGTTGAATTTAGGGGGGGTCATGAGGTTTTCTTGAGAGGATCTGAGAATGCGACCCGGGATGTAATGAGGGAAGCGTTTCGACAGGTAGACTGGGCCGGATTTGTGGAAGGCTCGGAAGGCTACAACGAGAATTTTGAAGAGTATTCTCTTGTGCAAAGGGAGCCAATGAAGGAATCTGAGGGCAGTGGAAATAGAAGATTTGCGTGGGAGTTTTAAGACAAGACGCGCGGCAGTGTGCAGGACACTTTGCAGTTTCAGTCGGGTGGATTTCTTGGTCCCTGCCAAAAGGCCATTACAGTAGTCCACTCGAGAGAGAATGAGGGCTACCGCAATGGTCTTTCTGGAATCGAGCGGGAGAAAGTCAAAGAACTTTCTCATGGATTTTATAATGCCAAAGCATTTACCTGCTACAGTTGTGACATGGGAATCGAAAGAAAGATCGGAATCGAAGATGACTCCGAGGTTTCTGGCCGATGAAACTGTCTGGGGTGGGGCAGCAGAGTTATCAGGCCACCACAGAGCGGGACAGAAGGATGCGTTCTTTCCAATGGGCAGGATCTCGGTTTTGCTGGAGTTACAGCGAAGATGGTTGGTGTCCATCCATTGAAAGACCGCTGTGAGGCAGCATTTGAGGTTAAGTTCGGCCGAGTTGGAATTGTCGTCGAGAGGGATGACAAGCTGAGTATCGTCGGCATAAGACGTGACAATTATGCCGAACGATTCTATGAGTGAGAGCAGGGGGATGAGATATATATTGAATAGGAGGGGACTTAGAATGGAGCCCTGGGGGACTCCACACGAGATCTTTTTTTCTTTGGATTGGAAAGGGCCCAGTGAGATGGTTTGAGACCTGTCACTGAGGAAGGAACTGATCCAGGCTAGGGCTGAGTTGGTGATGCCAATGTCCATAAGTCTGTTGAGCAGTATGGAGTGGGAAATAGTGTCGAATGCCGCCGTGAGGTCAAGAAGGATCAGGATGGCCTTCTTCCTCTGATCTTGGAGGTTTTTAATGGTGTCGGTCAGCTCGATCAGGGCGGTCTCGGTAGAATGTCTAGACCGGAAACCGGATTGCTGGGGGTGAAGTAGGTTGTGGGCATCAAGGAAGGACTTGAGCTCTTTGTGGACTAATTGTTCCGTGATTTTGCCCAGTGCAGGTAGCAGGGTGATGGGACGAAGGTTAGTTAAATCAGAGGGGGGTTTGTTTGCCTTTTTCATCAGAGGTTTAACCACACCTTTTTTCCAGGCGAGCGGGACAGAGCCAGATTTGAGGAGCTACCTAGGCTGAGGATGAAAATTGTCTGATGTTAGGTTTGATAGAAAGCAATGAGTTTGGGTTATTTTGATGTGCATTGTCAATTTACAGGCCATAAAGGGTCTGCAATGCACTTTGTTTGCCTGCAGTGGGCAGGGTAAATGGGAGGTGTGTTGGGAGGGCATTAGTAGCAGATGTCAGGAGTGCCAGGGCCTTTCAGGCTTTTTATATCAGGCATACTATCATTACTAAGTTATTGGGATCATTATAGGGTTGAAGGGAACAGGTAGTTACATGAAAACTCCTCGAGATTCTGCAGAGTTCCACTAATGGGCGGAAATCGGGACGTCATGCTACATGTGCGGAATTTTTGCACCAGGAGGGTGTTCCTCATTGAAAAATCAGAGCACGCGTCACCACGCAGTGTGCCAGAGGGTGCCTTATCTCAAGTTGGTTTTGCTGCCTCTCAAGTAGATTTTATATACTTAGGCTGCAGCTTTTTCACTGTGAACGCTTGTGACCACCCGCATTAGGAAAATCTCACCGGGTCACCTCCTAGCGGCTGAAAATCATGCAAGGGGATGCCAATTCTCACTTGCCAACTTACCATTGGTGAGCCACACACCAGAAAAAACCTCTGCCCACAGGGTGGTTGGTGGAATTTTTTTTTTTGAAACTCTGAGCTGAAGTGGCCAAAACTCCGCCTGCGGAGTGAAATTTATCGCCCATTGCTAGATCATTCAACCACGTTAGCCATTTTCTGTCCCGCCCCAAGACATTTGTTTAACCTTGTGGTTAACAAATTTAAATACCTGGTTGTCTCCCTCACGCTTTTGAGTTGATATTTCCATTGGGACCTTCAATGGGCTCCATGCTAAGACCACATTCCATCGCTTGATTACTGGTGTCCAACTTCTCAGTTCTCTAATGCTGTTTTGTGGGGTTTCTCATTGCAGGAAAAGATCAGCGAAGACCTTCGAGCAACACTTAATGCCTTCTTGTACCGGACAGGGGAGCAAAGCAACAAGTAAGGGTTGAATTGACGTATGAATCTAGGGTGCGCAAAGACTCCTGAGAGATGGTATGCAGGAGCTAGATTAATCTTAAGGGCAGGGTGGTGTGAGTGATCTGTAGGTGGAATGTGCTCCTCTATGGTGTGACAGATCAGTGAGGTACATTTGTTGAACAGGTTTTGGGGTATGTTCAGGTGAGTAGAATAGACAGGTTATGATTTGTGTATAGCTGAGCATTTACCAGTTCTGTGGTCTCTGAAAGCAGTGTCAATTGTAGGTTTATCTAGGAAGGGAAGGGTCGTTGTCTGAGTGGGGGACTCTAAACCTCCCCTCTGGTCCCAGTCAGACATCATTTATACTGTGAAGATTTTCCCTATGGTGGTGTTTCATGGGGGGGGTGAGTGGTGTGAACGTGCGACCCTAATACATATATATCCTTTATGAGCGATCATTGTCTTGCTAGCTGTGGCTGCTGCTGTCTGTCCTTTTAAGAGCGACAGTAGAGCTTGTGTGTTTTTCAAATGTCATAAATAAATATGTTCTAGTGTTCACGGCACAGTACTTGTGACTTCTCGTTACTTATTTGGGTGTAATTGTTCCTACGCACTAAAGAACTAATTGTTGCCATACGGTCTTGATGTCTTCTACTTGAAACAGATGTATCCTCTTCTTGCCTTGTTCTCAGTCCTGTTGTCCTGGGTCTCGTGTTTCCTGACTTGATGTCTCTCGGTCCCTGGGTCCCTGGGTCTCTGGTATCCGTATCTCCCTCCCTCCCTCCTTGGCCCCCTGTCCCGCCAGCGTGTCTGATGTTCTCTCCTTCCCAGGCCCAGTCTTTGGAGTTTCCCTGACCCGAGGCTGTCGGGGATGAATGGATAGATACGTAGACAAGATGTTTTTTATCTGGATAGTCGGGTTGACAGATGAGTTAGAAACGTAGGTAATAGACAGCTAGCGAGGATTGTGGGAGTTGTGCTAGACGGTGGTGGTAAGGGAGCAGGGGCCTGTTTAAACCCCGAAGCTCCCGCCAAGCACTGTCGTCTTGCTGAAGTCTCCATCCGGTCAGCTCAGAGCCTGATGGTTCCTGTCGGGAGTGAGGAGATCTCCTGGCAGGCCAGTCCTGAATGAATGAATTGAGACTCAGCCAGCTCCATGCCACTCTCTCCCTACACGTTGCCTACAAGTGCAGTGCAGGATACTGTGACCTTGAGGCTCCCACGTGCCATCTGCGCCTGGCGCTGCGGATAAACAGATGGCAGATGACGGAGGTATCCGGTGGCTGCAATGAAACGGAATGTCAGGCTTTAATGCCCCATTAAACTGCGCGCAGCAGTCCGTGCGGAGACACGACAATGGCAAGATAAGAAGAGGCTCATTAGGAAGCTAATTTGGGCTTTCTATTTTTATTTTATTTCGTCAGATTGTAAGGTTGGGAGGGTACTAAGGGGGGGGCAGAGCGGCTCTGCATTATGACTATGAATATTTGTATGCCTTTTATCATGCACACTGTTTAGGCTGTGCTTGCATCGTCCAGGGGTACTGATGTACCACTTAGGAAAGATCATTGTTGAACCTGGGGCAACTCTCCTACCGAGGGAGACAGCCTTGCGAGGATCTGAACTGAGTGTATTGAGGTGGCTCTCAAGGCACTTTATGCTGAGTGTGAAGTGTCATATTTTTCTTTTTACAGTTGTTCTGCACACTCCTTGTAGTACTTCCAGCGCAAGGTGGCATCTCTCGTACCATAATACACATCTTCTAATATGAAATGCAACTCTTATGCTCAAAAACGCGTCTTGCTGTGTCTTCATTTATTACAAGTTAAGGTGTATTACAGTTCAAGATACCCCTGCATTGTGTCTCGAGGCCTTATTTGCAGGCTCTGAAAAATATTATAAGATGGCATCTGTCTATTAAGAGAACCGCCCCCTCTCAGTACTGTTTTCAGCATGATCTCCCTCCTGCCAAAGTCAAGTCAAGTCAAGTAAAAAAAACTTTATTTCGGAGAATCTCCATAAAAGTACATAAAATGAATATAAAAACATTTAAGAACAATAGATAAAAGTGGTTACAAGTTAGTGGTACAGCCGCAAGGCTAGATTCCTGTCAATTACATGTAATCATGTGCCTTTATAGCAGGGTACAAAACAAATCATGGTGACATATTTAAGTACCGCTTCCGTTTGTGCCATAGAGCCCCCAGAAATTTTGCCACAGCAAACACAATGTGTGCAGCCATTTCGCTTTTGAGAATTCTAAAGGCTTCGTGACATCTGGTAAAACCCAGATTCCTACAAACGGGAATGATCCATTTCCTGCGCGCCTCAGTATAGCCCGGGCAGAAGAATATTAGATGTAGCTCGGTTTCGTCGCTTACACTGCATGCCGGGCAAATACTGGATGTCGGCGCGGACCAACGGCTAGTAAGAGCACGAATTGGCAAGGATCCATGCCTCCATTGCAAAAAAAGCTTCCTGATTATTGCAGGGTAAACATTGTCAAGGACCAGTTCAAAACTATATGTGGTCTTCGTGTAAAGGAATTGATGTGTTAACGACCCTAAAGATTTTGACGGTCGAAGTAAGGGAGCCTTGGAATCATAGTACAGTTTGGTAAGAGCTTTTTTGGGAAGCTTGGAGCAGGCATTCTCAGGGTCGTTCCAAAGTGCATCTAGACCCAGGCTCACCAAACTATTCCTTACAAACTTAAGCCAGTCAATGTTCCCCGCATTTAGGAGGCCAAGAACTTCCTGTAGACCCTGTCTATAGTGAATCAGTTCAGGCACCGTCCATAATCTACGCCAATAGATCACGGGACGAAGCGCCAACTCTTCCTCCAGGGGTCTAATGCCCAGGTCAAGTCTTAGAGGCACTAGGGGTGTACTCCGAGGAAGAGCTACTAAACGCCTAAGAAAACTGTTGTCCTCCTTTCCCAAGCTGTCCAGGACTTTGTGACCCCATAGTTCGCTGCCATATGTGACTGCTCCTCTGGCTTGTACTCTATAAATATGAAGGGGTGGGCCTATAGGTTTGAGGGTCGACCTATTCCTCCCTATCATCCTTAATATTCCACTGGTATGTTGCACTAATTTCATCCTGGCTTTCTCCTGGTGTGGACCCCACCCCAATTCCTCGTTAAGGGTTACACCAAGATATTCAAAGGTGTTTACTCGTTCAAGTATGTTATTCCCTATACGTGGGATGCGGCAAAGCCTGGGTGGCGGATTGAAGGCCATAAATTTAGTCTTTAGGGTATTGATCTCGAGTCCATGCTCCCTACAGAAGTCCCCAAATCCATCCAGCACACGCTGGATTCCCATCGGTGACTTGGAGAGAAGGAGGGTATCATCCGCAAACATAATAGCTGGAACCTTCCTTCCCGCCAACTTCGGGACATCTGAATTGGGGACCCCATTGAGGTGATCAATGACACCGTTGACAAAGAGGCAGAACAGGGTTGGTGCGAGTACGCACCCCTGTCTTACCCCTCTGTCAACGGGAAACTTATTTGACAATTCTCCATGTCTACCACACCTCACACGAGCATAGGTGTTTGTGTGGAGGCGGATGATCATGGTCAGGAGATCAGCTGGCACCCCGACATTCGCCAGCACTTCCCAGAGCTTACCGCGTGGGACGAGGTCAAAGGCTGCCCTTAGGTCCACAAATACAGTATAGAGACTGCCACCCTCCAGCTGTATTGTTTTCCAGTGTATAAGGGACAGCCTAAAGACCTGGTCTATGGTGGAGGTCTTCTGGCGAAACCCAGCCTGAAAGGGACTTAAAATGTCCCTTTCTTCGATCCAGTCCAATAGTCGATCCAACAGAAGCCTCGCGAAAAGCTTCTGTGGAACGTCTATCAGACTGATCGGTCTATAATTGGCGGGGAGCAGAGGTGAACCCCTTTTAAAAATGGGCACAATCTCCGCCCCGAGCCAAGTTGGAGGGACCTCCATCCCATGGATGATAGCATTAAACAATACCAGGAGGTATGGTGCCCAAATTTTTACCTCATGCTTTAAGAGGTCACCTGGGAGCTTGTCAAGGCCTGGGGCTTTTCCTGAGGAAAGGTGAGTAATTGCCGTTTCCAATTCCTCCAAGTTGAAATCTTCCATCTCAGTGGAATTCTCCATGATTGTGGCGACTAGGGTCCCGGCCTGGTTTCCTATTTTGTCTATCTCGGTCCTACAATAGAGCGATGTAAAGTGTTCCTCCCAAACTTCAGGCGCAATGTTGCCCTCTATAGCCATAACAGGTTCCGCTGAGCCATGTTTGACTATATGCCAAAATTTCCTTGAGTCTCTGGTTTTAAGTGTAGTTGTAATTTCTGCCCAATTCTCCCAGTCCCAGTCGATCTTGGCGTTTTTAAGGAGAAGCTTGTAAGCCACCCTCTTTTCCCTAATTACCGAGGGGGCCTCCTTGTTTTTAAACGCTCGGAGGAGGTCTTTCTTAGCTCCCCTACAGGTGGCATTGAACCATGAGGTTCTTTCTCTCCTCACTTTCCTGTCCAGAACCACAGGGTTCAATACCTCGGCTAGATTGTCACAGAGGGTCTGGTGAATGTCCTCAAGGGGGCAACCACCGTCTTGCGAGGGCAATTGGGAGAGGAAACTTTCCACTTTTTCAAGGGCTAATGCCACTTGCTCATATATGCTCCTTAAGCAAGTTGGTTTCTCTAGCAGTTTGTCCCACCTTATTCTTCGCCTATTACTGGATAAGGTGAGACTGGGGGCAGATACTCTGTTTCCTAAAACGGCACCCTTTAGAAAACCATCCGCGGCTAATGAAAGGATTAAGGGATTGTGGTCGCTGTCTGACCTAGGGACTATTTTAAAGTCTAGAACCAATTTCCAATCCTTGAGTTTGAACATTATATAATCTATCCGAGACTCCTGGCCTGGTCTGTTAAAAGTTGGTTGCGGCGGGATATCCCCTTGGAACCTACCATTGCAAGCTCTAAGTGAGTTTGCCAGAGACAGTGTTAAAACTTGCAGTAGGAGAGGTGACGATGACCTAACTGGCGGTCCCACAATGCTTGGGATTTCCCAGAGGTCATCCTCTTCACTGCTAATCCCGTCCAGATGAATCGGGAGTGGTTCGAACTGGATATTAAAATCCCCTCCAACCAGTAATGTTTCTGGACCAATGAGGGAATCGAGAAAAATCATTAAGTCCTCCATTGTCCTTGAGGTTGCCGCTATTCCAGTCGGTCTAGAATATATATTTACCAAGGTCAGGCCCGTCCCAGTGGGCCAACGCAGTGCCACACACAGGATGTCGGATGAGTTGGTTTCTACCATCTCAGCCATGCAGCCTAGGTGGCTAGCGATCCATATTGATAAGCCTCCAGACGGGCGTCCCTTCCCACCCCATCTGGCTGGGACATTGAAAGTTGCGAACCCAAGGTAACAATGGTTTTCTCTGGCCCACGTCTCTTGAAACATGCATATGTCATATTCTTTGATAAAGTTTTCCCAATCACTATTATCCAACTTATTAGGTAGCCCTGCCACGTTCCATGATAGTATTTCCAGTGACCTCGCGGCCCTACATACGGTCGTTGGGGTCTCATGCAAAGTACTTTCTGCCGGCCGTGAAAGGGCACAATCCCCCACATTATCCCGTACCTTGGATGAGAAACCCTGTGTCAGAACAATCTGTCCTGCCGGACAACCATCCTGCGCCTTTACTGTTGTTTCATCTGCGAATACTCGAGCATGTTCATGGGGCGCTGTATGGAACTCAAGTGGTGGGAGCCCAGAAGTGGTAGAGTGTTGTGGGCAAATAATCTGCGACTTGGGAATCAGATCCATGTCCCCGGCCTGTAATACCAGGGTGCTAAGCCCATGATGGAGAAAACTCCTATGTCAGTCGCACTCATCAACTCCTGATAAGACCCCGAATCTGTTTGCGACTTCAAGGGGAGTAAATGGTGGGCCTTGGTTCGCCTTCCATGGGCCGTGTCTGTGACTCCCAGGGCGCATCGTAACCCAGTCTAATGCGTTCCCATGTGTCGCAATTGTGGATGCGTAGGTATTACAATGTTTAACAGGGGGAACAGAGGTTACAGAAAAAGTGTGGGGGTGTGTCATCATTCGTACTGGGGCCCTGGGATACACATTATAGGAGACTACAGGTCTTGGGTAAATGTAAGACAAATCACGGGGATTTATGGACCCACAGATATTGCGCAGAGGGTAGTCTAAGATGTAGTTGACTGCTCTGGGGTCTCTGAAGTTGATAATAATTACGTCCCCTGGAAGGTCCTTGGTTCTACGCCCTAACCAAGTAAGTCTCCGGACATGTAGTATCTCCCCATTGATGTTAGGAGGGAGAGGTCTATTTGACCTAAGCCAATGCATGGTCTTGTTTTTTAATTCAAAGAAGCCTTCAGTTTTGCCCATTACCAGGGGCGGGACTTCTGTGAGCGCTACCACATATGGAACCGCCTCTGGGGGTAGATCAACTAGGTGACCAGGTTGGTCTCTTGCCCTAGCTAGTTGCTGATTCCCACCCCTCTCATTTGAAATCGTTTCTATGGTGTTATTTATTACTTCCTTTGTTTGTTCACCCACATTGCTTTGACCATGGTGTTGATGAGCTGCGGTATTAGGGGACTTGGCCCTATGCTGGTAATTAGAGCTACCCATGTCGTTTTTCCTGGTGTAAGTAAGAGTTGGAACTAATACGGCAGGAGGGGGCAAGACTGGGTGTACAAGATCTTTACATAGCCCCGGGTGTTTTATAATTAAAGATTCTAGGTCCCCTAGGCGATGCTCTATATTTTTTAATCGTTCGATGATGGGTAGAACAAATGACCTTATCAGTTGCTCCATGCCCTCGAGGTATGGAAGCATCGGACCTGCATTGGGCAAGGGCAACGGAGAACAGGTCAAATCAGAAGGGGGGGGGGTTCCAGAGTGGTAGAAGATGTTGTGGCCTTGGCATGTGTTGATGGTGACGTGATTGTAACCTTTGACCGAGATATTATGCCTGGATTGTGGATGGGACCTTTGCCAAAGTCAGTGTGTTTAATCTTGTCTCTTGGTTTATCACCTAGCCTCTTTCTTCTTTTGGAGGGAGGGGGCCTTGAAGCTTTAGGCGTCAGCGCCCTCCCGACCTTCTTGCTAGAGGCCTTAGCCTTGGGTTGGGATGAAATAGTGACAATGTCCGTTTCCTTGGTAGAAGTACTAGAACTGGAAAGGTGTAGATCAGTTGTGCGGAGCGAACAGATAAGATTGTCGGATGTAGGATCAATAGTTCTGAGCAGCACAGGAACATTGTCAATGGCTAATGCCTCCTGCGTGAGAGTAGGAGAGCCTAGCATAATATGAGACTGATTTGTAGGAGACGTATTATCCAAAGGTATCCTATTTTTAATACACTCGATGGAGCGACGTCGCTCAGCCCTGCGTTCGGCGAGCGTAGTCTCCTTAACCGAGACCGCAACAGCCTTTTTAAAATAATCGTCCAGTGTTCCTTTAGTTGGGGTACCAATTATAATGGGTGCATTAATAGACGCAGTCTCGGCCATGGTAATACTCAAAATAATGAACACACAACTCACAGTTACTGGAAACTCCAGGGAATTCCCTCGGCCCGGTCTCTTCGTGTCTCTTCGTGTCTCTGAGGGCCTCAGAGGGCCCGCTCTTTGCCTGGTCTTCGCCCGAGCTGCGACCGCGCGCGTACCGCTAGCGCGTGTGGGCGGGGACCTTAATATAGATGAGGAGGCGGTACAGGGAAGAGGTTCCAGGTGTGCTGTGCAAGGTTGGAGGCGTGCACCCTGGACCTCGCAGTCCCGTAAGCTCAGCCTCCTCGCCGTTCTTCCCGCGATGTTCAGGGTAACCTGGCTTGATCCACAGGCAAAGAGTCAATGACAGTCCCAGCTCACTCGTCCAAGGGCAGCAATTAAATATTCAGCGCCTTCGAGCGGCTCCCGCGAAGCGGGGGCCGCGAGGCGCGGGATTGGTTGGAGGCGGTGCAGGGAAGAGGTTCCAGGTGTGCTGTGCAAGGTTGGAGGCGTGCACCCTGGACCTCGCAGTCCCGTAAGCTCAGCCTCCTCGCCGTTCTTCCCGCGATGTTCAGGGTAACCTGGCTTGATCCACAGGCAAAGAGTCAATGACAGTCCCCTTCAGGGTAACCTGGCTTGATCCACAGGCAAAGAGTCAATGACAGTCCCCTGCCAAAGCATCTATTGTTCAGCAGCTAAATCTGCCCTGATTACCTGGTAGCACCAGAGAAAGATGTTTCATCACATGCGTGGCTTCCCTGGTGCTGTTAGCCAAATGTTGAGCTGTGAGCCCTATTCTGTAAGGTAAGAGACTTCGTAAGAATGAAAAAGCGTCCCTACTTTGTAGTGTGTTGTAGTTGTTAATACAATTATTTTGTTTGCAAAGCCATGATATGAGTAACCCATCTAAGCTGTAATAAAAATAGATTTTTAGCATTTAGTGTGAGGGTTGGGGGCTGGACTCGGGCACCTGACTGAACCAATATGCAGCTTCAGAATCTTATATGTTTATGGCATCTGTGGAGCCCATTTGTTAAGTCAGTAACATTGTAGAGCCCTCCCCTGAGGGCTGACTAGGGCGAAGGTCCAGAATCCTAACCTTTGTGCCTGCTGCCCTTTTTCTTGCATGCCTGACAGCTGATGTTTCTGGGCTTTCCCTGCCTTTGTCGATTGGCTGCTGGAGGCTGCTTGTCCTGCGCTCAGGGTAGCTAGCTACAGTGTATGTCCTGATGTGTCTTCATCCAGTCTGCTGCTGCCCCTGGGCCTGTTTCAGTCTGCTGCAGCTCAGCGTGTGACTACGAATCTAGAGCATCCGTGGGTGCTGTCAAAATCAATTTCTGGATCTTGCATCCTTTTCAGAAAGGATACATGATGGCAGGGCGCCTTCCTGGTCTCTTTTCCTGTCACGCCTACACCGTCCGATCGTGTTTGTGAAACGTCTTTGGCCTTTTCCCTTGGCCTCCTTAGTGACGTGACTTCCACTAATGTCTGAAGTTTGTTGTGAGTTTGGATAATGTGCTTTAGATGGCAATACAGAAAAAAACAAAGTGATTGGTGTAATGCCAGTGGGGGGATACTCTGCTACGGTAGCGGAGTGTCGTCCCACAGCTCTTAGAGCAGTGTAAAAGGAAAAATTAAAATGATAATACCAGAAGTTATCATATTTTTAGTATCTTGCTGCCAGGTTAGGGCGGGTGGGCTGGGCTCCCATGACGCCAGAGCGAGTACGATTGGTTGCTGTACCTTAAGTGCCCATGGCGGTATGGCCGGCTGTCTTGGGCCAACCAAACCGTCATGGGCACTTAGCATGTTCTCCGCTGAGCTGTAATGCACAGCCTGGGTGGGGAACATGCACAGGCTGTCAGTCCCTACCTCAGCGTCGAAACCACGGCGCTCAGACCAATCACAATGCTGCTGTCATGGTGACAGCAGCATTGTGGTTGGCTTAGGGGAGCCTGGGTGCTGCCGGGAGCCAGGAAAACAACGAAGACGAAGATGAGGCTTCAGTTGGTGACCGGTGAAAGTCGTCTTTTCTTCTTTTTTTTTCTACGAAACTTCGCCAACGTTCCCCACCAGCCGCCACTGGAAATGCATGTAATTTACTCAGGGCTTTGTTCCAGTTCTAATTTTTTTGCTTACTGAGCCACTACAGAGGATGACCAGCAATATGTAAATCAGGCAAAAAAGCCGAGGAGGTGCTAGAGTTGTCTACCAATGGAAGAAAAAAAGACAAACCCGTTCTTAGAGATCCTCCAAACCAACTGCACTAGCTCAGAAGTGCTGCTTCCTTTAAAGGACATGCTGATGGAGCACGTCAAGGGAGATTAGGCCAAGCCCACATCGGTGCCAGAAGATTGCCCTCCGATATAAGCCGGCACCACAGGATCCGGCTGCCTTGTACTCCACATTCCCATAATTAGCTGGAAAGCCTGGTAGTGCAGATGTCTTCCTACCAAAGCAAAACCCTGGGTCATTCCCCTGTGTGCCTCCAGACTATGAGTCTAAGCAATTAGAGGCCATGAGTAAGAAAGTGTTCTTCTCAGTGAATCTGTTGCTCAGGTCCATAAACTCTGCTTGCCTATTGGACATGTACACCTACGCTGTGAGACATGGAATAGATGGTGACTTCAAGCCTTACGGACAGTCTCAAGGTCATTTGCGCAGAGGTATTCAAGGATGGACAGGGCGTGGAAAAATAGATCCTAAAAGCTAATCTGTTTTTAATACATTCAATTGCCAGGGCCATGGGATCTTTTGTCTCTATCAATTGTCATGCCTTGATATATTCGACTGTCTTTTTGGGGGAATTCCAGGCCAACTTAATGGACATTCCCTTGATGGCAAAAAGGCAGTTTCGGCCTTGAAGTTTAAGCAAGTTTGGTCAATAGGTCGGTCTTTGCGACTGGCTTCCCTTACCAAGCATTACTACATGTTACATGGACACTCTAAAGGCTTACCATTTTCTCAGTGCCAGGTCCTGCAGCCAAACAAGTTGCTGAGTCAGTACAGCGGCGGTCGCAGATCCAGAAGCGCACAGGTCCAGCAGCCCTCCTCCTTGTCCTCTGGGTGGTTACCTTCCGGGAAGTTGTATTAGCTTTCCCAAAGAGTATCACATAAAGCCTGTGGGAGAAAGGGTAGGTTACCATTTGAAGGACTGCCAGGCCATCCTAATGGGCCTGTCTGTTCTAGAGATCAGAAAGATGGGCCATGCTCTGCCTTTCCAACAGGTTTTCCCTCCCATTCTCCTGTCACATGTGCCCAATCAGGCAAGCACAGTCGCTTCCTCCAGTAGGACGGCAAGCCCTTATTGTAGAAAGAAGAGGTGGAGTTAGTCTCAGAGCAGGATATTGGATAGGAATGTTACTCTTGCTACTTACCTGTGCCCAAGAAGGACGGCGGTATGTGTCCTAACCTGGACTTCAGGGTTTTTGGCATCCTTCCTCCTCAAGGATAAATTCAAGATGCTATCATTTACTTAGTTGCTTCTGGTGCAGTTAATTAGGAGATTGAATGGTGTCCCGATTTGCAGGACGTGTTCTTCCATATAGCGATCCTGCAGTTGCACCGGTGATACTTGTTTCGCGTCAGGCTCCACATACTATGAATTTGCAATTGTTCTATTTGGCTTAATACAAGTACACAGGGACTTCACCAAGGTGGTGCTGGTGGTTTTGTGACATCTACGCGGCTGGGAAACTATATTCCCTTAGCTGGACAATGGACTGCTGATGGGAGTGCTCTCTGCTTTTGGTGTCAGAACTATTGAACGCTGCAGTATCACTGCTGTGCAACTTTGACTTCTCCGTCCGTCTTTGAGTAGAACCTAGAGCCCTCTCATTGCCTCTTGTTCATAGGGGTCGATACTCAGCGCTTCCGATCTTCCTCGGATGATTTGGGGTATGATTCTGTTTGGGTAGGGTCCTATTCCAGCTCTGACGGTTCCTCTCCTGCTGGCTTCTTGCTTTCTATTGGTCACTCATACAAATTAGTGCAAGGCTTTCCCGTAGAGTCTACATCTGCTGCCTTTGTAATAGGGGGAGCGAGCTAACAGACATCCTCAATATCTACCTTGACTCCACTGTGATCTCCAATGGTCCTCGATAGAGGAAAACCTGTGCAGTAGGAAGTCCTTTTGCTCACTGGCATTAGTGGTGACAGATGTGTCCCCTTTAGGATGAGTTGCCTATTTGAAGGAATTTTAGATCAGAAGTAGCTGGTCTCCCGCGGACCACAGATTTCATATCAACATACTTAAAACTGCAGCAATTCGCTTGGCTCAGAAGGCCTTTCCTCCCTCTTTTTCGTGGTCAGTCTGTCTGTGCAGATCCTCATAGATAACACAACTGTGATATAGGTAAACAAACAGTGCAGGGTGGATTCTTGACTGCTTGCATGAAGAGTTGACGCTGTAGGATTAGGCTCATGTGCAGAGAGGCTGACTGGTTTCCAACTTTCTAGCTGGCTCCTTGAAAAGAGAGCCAGCAGCCTGAGTCTGTCTCATCTTACCGACCACACGTGTTGTCTCCACCCGAAGACAGTACAATCAATCTCCAGTATTGGGTCTTTCATAGATTCACATGCTTGAATTATCCCCATTTTCGAAGTGGGAGCTCCACAATACAGTCTAATGCAGTAGAATGAGTATACATAGCTTACAATGGCAAAAGACATTGCATTGTGTAGCTTATCTACATCATTTAAATGAAGTGAAGCAATCAGATTCCTTCCTGTATGATTTTAATGAAGAGTCAAGAAAGACAGTTAGAGCAATCCCGCTAGTGAACTACATTTGGGAGGATGGGATTCACTGAGATTTTCATGGCAAGCCTGGATTTGTAGGATGCTTATTTCCATATCCCTATCCATCCCAAGCATCGCAAGTTTCTTACATTCACAGTACCCAGCACTAGTTACGTTACAGTACAAAGCATTCTTGTCCACAGACAGACAAACAAAACTCATGACACTGGCTCAAACTTTCTCACAAAGAAAGTCCATTTCTGCTAGTCATTTCAAATCTCTTCTCGGCTTGATGTCATCAGCCATTCTCCTAGTGCCTTGTGCTCGTCCAAGAATAAGACCTTTCCAGGAACAGTTGGACAAAAAATGGGTCCGGGTAGGAGGCTCATTCGACATTGTCATTCAGATAACACTGGCTATGAGGGTGGTGCTTCCCTGGTGGAAAAACTCCCAACAGTCCCTCATCTGGACTAACGTTCCTATCTCCAATTCCTGAGTACATAATTACAACAGATGCTTCTGTGTAGGGCTGGGGAGCCTAACTACAGGATCTTCAAATAAGTGGCAAATGGAATCCCTCACTTTCCAAAATGCATATAAACTTCCTAGAACTCTGGTGATTTCTCTTTCCTTTCAAGCCTTCTTACCAATAATACTGGGGTCATCACTGTTGATACAAACGGGAAACACGACCAGTATGCATTACCTTAACAAACAAGCATTTGCAATGCAATAGGTCTCGCATTTACACGAGTTTAAGCTCTTAGTATTGTAAATGACATGCCTTTCATTTATGTTTTAAAAACGAAAACAAAAATAAAAGGCATTGTCATTTGCAAGGTCAATAGCTCAAACTCGTGTAAATGCGAGACCTATTGCATTGCAAATGCTTGTTTAAAATGGATGTGGAAGTAAACACCACAGAGAAGTGATGAACAAGAGGAGGGAATGCGTTGGGGATGGGTTTGGGAAGCAGCGTGCAAACTGGGATTTTGGACAACACAGAGTACATGTCTGAAGTAGATAGCACACAGGAGAGAGCAAGCAAACACGTATACTTCCATGGAGTGGTTACAATGAAATAAAGATAAAAAAAGTCCCTGAATGTAAGCAGTGGAAGAAGGATACAAGATATCCAATTAAAAGAATGCTAATGAAGTTATGCTATAGGAAAGTAACAGACACAAGAAAAAGAAGGAAACCTGTTGAATAAGAATCAAGTTAATGAAATTGCACACAAAAAAAGCAAACCAATGATAAGCAATTGGCAGACGCACAGACTAGTGTAGGTATTTGTATTGTCCACAATACGTCTTTTGAAAGCAGTTGCTAAAACTGCCTGTAGGCGAGACCTTAACATGGGTGGGAGAAGTTACTGCACTTTTCTTTTGCTCTGTTGAACTGAAGCACAGCAGAAAAATTGGGTTGTGTGGCCTAGCCACAAACCTTGATACAACTGCCAGACCTAAACTCTTTGGAACCCGGCTTCACTATAGTCTGAGCCTAGAAAGCAACAGTAAGACATTATAATTTCCAATAATTCTCCAGGCAGGTATCTCCAACCAGTGGATCGCGAGCTACCAGTAGCTCCCAGACACCTTCAGAGTAACTCGCAGCCTTGAGTTCATTTTTAAATAAGCACAAGATCATATTTTCCTTTTAAAGTTAAGAGAAGTCTGTGTTTATTTTACATTATTGTCTTCAGGATGCAGATAGCAGGACCTGATTTTCTCCCATTTCAAAGTATTGAATGTACAAACAGCAAGCCCCTTACTCCCAGTGGCCAGTAGACACCATACCACAAGTATAACTGAAAAATACTGGAATTTTTTTAAATGGAAAAAAATTTAAAGTGCAGAGACATGTTCCATATTCTGAACATTTGCAGAACGTTTTTCAGCACCTTAGATTTTTCCCATTTAAAAAAAATCATTGTATCTTTGTGTTATGCAGTAAAGGTGCCATATATGGTAAAAAGGTATGTTGTGTGCTGAAGTACATATGACACAGGCTCACAAATATATACCATTCATATGCACACATGTTCATACATCCCGAAAGACGACACTCTCACTCACACACATAGCTGTCCTGTCATAGTGCCCCTAGTCAAAGTATTTCGTTGAAACCATAGTATCTGGCTTTATGGCCATTAATTAGGCTTAAAGTCAATGAAGCTGGGCGTGGGGGTGTCTGGTATCAATGTGCAAGTTGTTTAGACTTCAGGATATCACAATGATTTTCACTGATCAGAAGTGGCTCTCACTACAGAAAAGGTTGGAGACCAGGTCATATTCCATGTTAGAGATGTCATGTAGGCAAACTTTACATTTAGAGATATTTCTTCCATATGAGCAGAGACAAATCCTTTTCCACAATATACGTAGAAGATTATAATGATTTGAGAAGCTAATTGTTGTGGAATGTGCTACATTTGACTATTTGAGGTTGGTTTCCCTCTTTCTCTGCCAATTATTTTAGTTAACACATGGAAATATAGCATTTAATTGGTATTGCAATGTGTGATCTTTGGGCTTCGTTTGAGTCCAGCCCATCTTTTTTTTTTTTCCAAGAAAGATTGGGGATTGCAGTGAAATTTTCAATGATCACACTTCAATACATATTTCTGACAAAAACGATGCGTGCAGCACCTAACATGGGGCAGTCTGCCATGTCTTCTGAGCAGGCAGACGTCTTGCTTAAAAACAGGCTTGACCCCTGCAGATTGCACTCCTGCTGGACGTGAATGTTTATTGACCGGTTTATGTATTCCTAATGTGGTGTCACTTACTGCATAACCTGCATAGTGTATTTGCAGGCGGGCCAGGCCGTTTCCAGAGACTATTCCTGGGTGCTTTCTAACTTTAACATCTGATGAGATTCTTCTCCCTTCTGCGTGGATCTAATGCCTGGTCACTGTCAGTCAGAGATGCTCGACACTTTCAAAATCTCATCTGGCGTCCTTCGTCCTGTCGCTAATATATTAGTGTTTATTTATTCGTTCTTTCTTTCATAAGTTGTAGTGGAGGTTAAACAAAAACCAGGCCTTCCCATTGTGCTGCACTGAAGCATGTACAAAAAGCTGTTGGGGCAAAATACTGTCTTGTGCCTGATTCAATGTTCTCCGCTATTAAAAAAGAAAAATCGGAACAGGTGTGTCTTTGCGATTTGTATTACCAAAAGGTGTTCTACGCGTGCACTATTTTGAACAAGCAAAACATATATATTGTCCACGTTCCTTTCTACAGTACATAATATATTCTGCTTACACTATCGCTCAGATGTTAGGAACATTATCTTATCCTCACAATGAACGTTTATTGTATGGCATTCTGACGCAATTCAGTGTGTTGTATCAAAAACGATTACATAAATATTCAAATAAACAGGAAGAGTTAAGGGTGTAAGATTTGAGTATTGGACGAACAATTTAAACCACCATTGCCCGGAATCACACGTGTTGTTTATGAGCCGACATACAAGGAGTTTTCAAGTCATGGGGTCTAAAGAAGAGGTTGGCCCTTTTGTGGAAGTGTTTGACGGGAATATTTCCATGGATTTACAGGGAATTTGACTCCTCAGAATAAAAACAAGCAAAGACCCCCAGAAAAAAAACAAGAGGCACTGAAAGCGATCGATATTTAAAAAAAAAAAAAACACGCCCGCTAGTGGTGCGCGCGCGCCACAGCAAACCATATGTTTGCAATTATCGCGCCCGTGTCTGGGCATGATAATTGAAACCACATGGGCTTTGGTGCGCGTAACAGACACCAATAGGCCATGGGTGGAGCAAAGCGCCCGCCTTTGGCCTATTGCGTGCTCTATTTAAAAATAACACGCACTCAAAGCCCAATAGCGGAACCCAAAAGGAAAAGCACACGCACGAGCGTGTGCGATTCCAGGGTCCGTTTTCAAACCCCGGACAAAAGGGCTCTCGCCTGCGCGAGCAGTGCTTCGCACTGCAACGCAGGGCACAAGCCCTAAAAAGGAGGTACAAGATCGCAGATTATGTCTCTGAAGGCGCAGGATATATGGAAATGGGCATTAACGCACCAAGTATCCATAAGAGCAGAACATCTGCCAGGGGTGAGCAACAGTTTGGCGGACATCTTTGACAGAACAAATCGGTTTTATCAAGAATGGGAGCTAAATGAATTCCAAACACCATATTCCAAAGATGGGGCAAGCCAAACCTGGAACTCTTTATTTCTTAAGAGAACTGGAAATGCTGATTTTGCGCAAGCTGGGACCCTCAAAAAGAGTAGTGGGGGAATGCATTTTCAATCAGATAGGGATCCATGCATACGATTTTCCCCTCATTTCCAGGCTTGTCAGGAAAATCAAAAGGGAACCACAGTGGCCCAGACCGCACTGGAGCTTCAACTGTTATCAGAAGACAATCACATTCAGCTTGAGCCTGAAAGGATTTGCTCTCAATGACCCGCAAGTAGGTTCTTATTCCAAACCCAACTTCTCTGCATTTATCGGCCTGGCTCCTGAAAACCATGAGCTGCAACACCTAAATATCCCAGAGGACTGAAGGGATATCTTGGCAAGAGCCACAACTGACACTACAAACAAAACTTATCGTCTGAAATTGAAGCGTTTTTGCCCATGGTGCCAGCAGTCCAACGTTCACCCGATTTCATCACCTCCAGAACAGGTTTTGCCATACCTTCTCTCTCTAGCCAGATCAGGCCTGGTGCATTCTTCTATTAAAATGTACCTAGTGGCCATCTCAAGATACAGATGAACATAAGGTTCTTCTTCTCTGTGGTCTAACAGACTGATCTCGCAATTTCTTAAAGGCTTATTCAGGGTTTTCCCTCCAATAAAATCACCTCCACCAACCTGGCAACTGAACACAGTATTGTCACAACTAATTAAGAGCCCTTTTAAACCTATTCACAGGGCACTATTCAAATTCCTAACGTAGAAAGTTGCTTTGCTTTTGGCTCTTATTTCCACAAAAGTAAACTGACTCCAGGCTTTCACAATAAATGAACCTTTATTACAATTAAAAAGTAACACTGTGGTTCTGTTGGAACGAAACCCAAGTTAATACCTTAAGTTCCAGAAGATTTCCTTCTCAACGAACCTGTTGTGCTCAAGACTTTTTCCCAGATTCGCACACACCTGTAGAAAGAGCTTTGCATACCGTTGACATAAAAAGGTGTTTGAAGTTCTGTTTGAATCGCACAAAGCTGCTACAGACCAAATATTCGTGGCATATGGAAACCATATCAAGCGAGGTCTGGTTTCTAAAGCTGCGATAGCAAGATGGATCTCAGCAGCCATTCTAAGGCCAGTTGGCCTTAAGAAGTAATGCTGAGACACACTCGACCAGGGCAGTCTCTACAACTGCAGCCCTGTTTGCTGGAGTACCTACTGAGAGTATATGACGTGCTGCAAAATGGCAAAGCAGGCATACGTTGTAGGAGGCTGGCTTAGTATATGGTGCGTAACTGAAATAAGGGTGCATCTTGCACTAATCCAGCCAACCCTTATGGTGATTTTAGTGGTCTTAGACAACCATAGAAAACTCTCTAAGTAGCTGTGGAGATCAGCCTTCAGGCTTTGTCCAGAAGGTGTTAAGCTGCATGTTTTACCAGAACTAATCATATAGTGTAGGTTAAACGAAAAAGAACCACACAGTGTAGTTATAAAAAATAGTTATATTTATTATATACCCTCACCAACACATTGATATTTCTCCTACCCGGAGATATGAACACAATAGACACAATTTTTCAAATGGAAACGGGTAAGTAAGCACAAATACACCGTGGTCTCCAGGGGGAGACCAAACCATATACTAAAGTAGTGGAATGCGAACTGCGACCGAAGGTGAGACTTGGACCAGAAGACTCAGAATAGTTGTGGACACAAGGGACCACCCGAGTACACAGGAACCCCACGGAGGCTGTATACATAGTGGAAACACAGCAGCGAACTCAATGCAAGTCCATGGGAATGTTGCAGTTGCGAAGAAGGACCCTTCCCAGTGAACCCTGAAGAAACCCTGTGGAAGATGGAAGGTTGGAGAGTCACCCCACCCATGGATACTCCAGGAACCAGGATACCTACACCAGGGAAGCCTGGTGCATAGGTGCGAATAAACGTCCGAAACCGCAGTAGATCACAATAGAGGACTTCAGTGAAGATGCCTCTGGCGAAGAAGGTGAATGAGTCTGTTGGAATCCAAGAATTGGTTCTTGGAGAGGAGTACCTGCTAGCAGAGGGGACAGTCTATGCCACTTTGGAAGGACCAGGAGGCACTGAAGACTAATGACCACCGATGACGGAAGATGCATGAATGATGACCTTGTCGCTGCATCAGTGAGGACCAGGCGACGCTGTGGAAGACCAGGGGCTGTTCATGAGCTGTCCCACGTCGGAAGTCAAGAACCAGGGGGTCGTGGTCGGGCGGGAGCACCCATAAGCTTCGGCAGCAGCAGCAGACGTGGGAAATGAAAAGGTGCAGCGTTGAGACCAGCAAGGTGTGAGGGACTTTCTAAGTGCAGGATAGTCAGAGCTTGACCCGAGCAAGCAGGGTAGCCCACTGAAGCCAAAGAAGACCCTTAAGAGGACCCACAGGCCAAAGGCACAGGAGTCGTAAGAGGACCTCAAGCAGCTCACCAAAGATGCAGGCCCACAGTGCCGAGGATGCAGTGAGGACGAAGATCTTGTCAGGGAGAGATGCTGGAGTCTGGAGCTTTTTGTAGCCCGAAGATCTCTGGAGGACAGAGTCAACAAGCCATGACAACTGCAAGTCGACACGCTCCATAGGGGTTCTGTTCCAGCGGTTCCGGCGAGGGATACTGGTCTCAAACTTGCGGGGAAGTGCAGTCCTTGAGGGAGTTGCAGAACTACCACCTGTGTTGCTGAGCCTTTCGGAGTCCGTAGGACCTCAGGGGCAGCAGACCAGTCAGCTTTTTTGCAGTGCCTGCAGATGCAGGAAGTGACTCCTTCACTCCAAGGGACATTATTTCAGGTGTCTTTGATGCCCACATGCCTGGAGAAGAACCTGGATTAAGCACAGGCACGGATGACGCAGAAGACTGGAGGGACGACGAGAACAGGAGCAGCAGAAGTCTTCCTTGATGCAGTCTCTGTTCCAGATGAAGTCCCAGGTGCCCGCAGGGTTGAAGTTGAAGTGGTTTCGGATCTGAATCCTGTGCCACAACGAATTTGAAGAGCCACCCACAGGTAAGCCTTTAAGTACCCTATTGAAAGGGTTGGGAAAATTCTGGGATCCCTTCCAGAGGAGGGGCTGGACAGAGAGAACGATACTCCCATGTCCTTTATCCAGTTTCGCGCCAGAGTGGGACCCAACAGCTCCCTGAACAGGTTCCAACTGGAGTATGCAAGGAGGGCACCAAATTTCAACGTGTAATTTACTCCACACTCTTTCCACGTGGCATTGATCTAACTAGACATGAAGTCTGTTAAGGCCTCCTTAGGGAACCCCCTGCCCCCAAGAAACCTGCGTTGTCAGGCCCAAGTTCCTCTGGGGCAGTTCCTTCACAGGAACTGAGATCTTCTCTCTCAGGAGACTGACTCTCACTGGGAGTTAGGAGCCATCTGATCCATTTGTTTAGGATCCTGTGCTCCCTCAGTGCTTAGCTGTTTGGCCTGAGCCCTGGTGTCAGCAAATGCACTGGCAGAGATTCCCATCATCTCTGCATGCGTCCTGAATTCCACTTCAGACCAGGCTGAAGTTTCTAAATCATTGCCCAACAAACAATCTATAAGTAGGTCTGGAGAAACCACAACTCTTTTAGGGCCAGTTACCCCTCCCCAACTGAGATTAACAACTACTGAGAAGTGATCAGTCCTGACATTGCTGGCATTGGTCACTTGGTACTGCTAACCAAGCATGATCTGTTCAGGGGACACAAGTTTCTCTGTCACCATTGTGAGACTGGCCCCTGTGTCACTGTAAGCCCTAGCTTCTTTTCCATCAATCAAAGGCTGTTGTCTATACTTGCCCAAGTTAGTGGGACTTACAAGTAAAGTGGCAATATCCATGCCACTGTCACAGACCAGGACGGCCTGAGTGGGTGTTCGGACTAGGCCGGAACCCACTTCATAACCCAAGGTTAACCCTCTGAATCCCTTGGGACCTGTACTACCACTTGTACTGGTGCTCAGGGGCTAGTTGCCTTAGGGGCAATGGTAGCAGCTTCCTTATTGCTGGCCCTAGGACAATTAGCATCCCTTGGCCAATGGCCTTTCTCCTTACATAGGTTTTAAGTGCAGTGACCTCAGATATAAGGAAACTTATACCTATTTCAGTGGTCTCCCATGGGTGGCATTATACATGCTGCAGCCCATGGGAGACACCTGGTGTACCTATGCCCTGGGTACCTTAGTACCATATAATAGGGACTTAACCTGGGTACACCATCAGCCAATTGGGAAGGTACTAAAGTACATACCACTATCAAATTCAGGGAATAACACCAGCAAAAAGTGGGGGTAACCAGGAAAGCAGATCCTACTTTCCTACATACGTTCACCCAACATTATTGCCTAGATTCGGCGCAGTATATATATATATATATATATATATATATATATATATATATATATATATATATATATATATATATATATATATATATATATATATATATATATATATATATATATAATAAAGGCTAGGGCGGTCGACCTCGAATCTGAGGAATTGGGCTTGAGTCTCAGCAGTGACGCTGAACATCCTGTGATTCTGGGCAAAACACTTAATCTCCCCGTGCCTAACAAAAATGAATGTGTCCTCATGTAATGCAATTGGTGCTATGTAAAGCGCTCTGATACCCGATTCGGGTCAAGTTTGCGCTATATAGAACTCTGTAAAATAAAAAATATATATGTGTATGTGTGTGTGTGTGTGTGTGTGTGTATATATATATATATATATATATATATATATATATATATATATATATATATATATATATATTTGTACCTACCATCCGCTTTTGGGTTATATAGCATTATTTTACAATACATGTTATATCACTGCTAACTATTCTGACTCCAGCATGTGAATCTATGAAAGATCCAATACTGGAGAGAAACACTTGTTAACTGTAACTCTCATTCTCCTGTGTTAGTGTCTTTCATAGATTCAAATGTAAACCACCCTCCTCCCTTTTGAGGCTCTCTTTCTTGACAACTGGTGACTATTTGCACTAGTGCTTTGAAATCTGAGGGAAGATGCCTCTATTGGGAGTGTTCTAAAGGGTGCTATTGGCTGGAGTTTGGTTATGTATAAATGATGTAGATAAGCTACAAAAGTCAATATCTTTTGCCATTGCAAGCTATGTATACTACTCCTACTGCTTTAGAATGTACCGTTGGGTTCCCACTTCGACGACGGGGATGATTCAAGCATGTGAATCTATGAAAAGGTACCAATACTGGAGAACAAGAGTTACAGGTAAGTAAAATGTTTTTTTCTTTTACCCTCTGGGACACCACTCCAGTGAGAATTCTTACTACCTGCAGTTTCCTTTGTGAGGCTCCTTCGGGAGGCGTTTTGTTTGACAAGGATTTTCCCCCTTCCTTGATTCCTCAATATTGGAGGAACTTGCTTCACCGCTAGTTATAATGGATTATGGTTTGCCCTGTACTAGACATGAAAGGTATGGTATGCACTCCTCCTGCAACTGTATCTGCCTCACCCCGTCACGCTACTGCTAAAGTCTGACCTTCTTTTACATTCAAAGTGGCAGGTGATGCACCTCAACCTCCAGAGCCTTCATCTTCATACCTCAAGATTAAGCATGGACATTTGAGCTCATTCAGCTACCGCTAGGAGTAGTTGATGTTATCCTATAAGCATGTTGCCCTTAACATGGTCTATGCCGGGCAGTGGAACAGTTTTGTTTCTTGGTGCACTGTGGTGGCCTTTGAGACTCTGAACACACACCTTTCTCATCTGTTAAGCTTTGCCCTTTCTTTAGACCAGCAAGGTTGCACTTTGGTTGTAATTCAAGGTTATGTTTCAGCTTTACCAGGCTTAATTTGCTTGTCAGATCAGTCCTCTATATTTCAGTCCCCAATAATTTTTGGAGTGTCTGTCAGGTTTCCTAATTCTACCTTTATTATGCCTCCTTGGGACATAAACTTGGTTGTGACTTTCTTGATAGGGGCTCCATGTGAACTGATACACAGCTGCTAATTACGGCTTTTGACAAGGAAGACTGCTTTTTTCATGACCATCATGATCAGCATGTCGGTGAGCTGCAAGTCCAGTCCCCATTCACATGAGCTGGTTTTTGAGAATTAAGACCTATATTCTACCTGAGGTGTTCACACCATATTATGTGGGTCAGTCCATCACACTACCCACTTTCTATCCCCCACGGAATACCACCAATGAGGATGAGAGGTTACACGGAATGGATCCTCACAGAACAGTCCACTTTGATTTTAATAAGAGGCTACATAGGATGTATCCTCGGAAAACCGTCTTCTTTTGTTTTTAACAAGACAAGTGATTTTCAACACAATGATCAGCTCTTATGTGGGTTTTGTAGGCAATAAGAAGGGCTAAGCTGACTAGAAGAGGAGTCTGTCTAGGTGCGTTGTTCTTGGTGTTAAGATCTGTTGCCAAAAAGGAGCCCCCAGTAGGTATTGAAGCTCTCTTTACTAGAGCAAAAGTGAAAACTAGAGCAAAAGTGAATACTTTGGCATTGTCCAGGGGCCTATCTCCGAAATAATTTGTGCAGTTACATGGGTATCTGTTTACATGTTGACCAATCATTGCTGCTTGGATTTTGATGTGTGAAGAGATTTTTTTTTTAGCTTGTTTTGTGCTTTAGGATTTTGTGGTCTGACTGTTTCCTAAAACCCGCCTCCTTGGATGGGCATTGCTGTGGTGTCTGTTCTAAGCGAGAGGAATCTTCAGTTAAAAATATATTTGAGCAGAACATGCTACCAACCTTTTGTTATCAATTTTTCTGGTGAAGACTTTTAACCTGCACATTCCACACCAATCCTGCCTGCCTCCCTTGTCCGAGGAAAGGTCAGTCTACTAATCACATTTATCAAGTTCAAAATGATATTGTCACACTGCATAACCACAGTTTAAGTACTGGTGGCCTCAACGCAGCCTCTAAGGGCTTGTACAAAAAAAGATTTGGTACCGTGGTGGCATTAGAAGAGCCAGGTCTTGAGATCCTTCCTGAATTGGGTCAGCGACGGAGATTGCTTGATGTGGAGAGGCAGGGTGTTTTAGGTGTCTGCTCTAGTCTTGTTGATCCGTGGGACTGTGGCCAGGCCCAGTTGGGCGGAGTGGAAATGTCTGGCGAGTTTGTGGAATAAGAGGCGGTGGTTCAGATGTGCCTGTCCTGTGTCATGGAGAGCTTTGTAGGCATGTGTGAGGAGCTTGAACATGATTATTTTCTTGACTTGGAACCTACTGGTGCAAAAGAACTGTTGCAGAATTTGCAGATCTACTCTAGCATCTGGTATATTCTTAAGGCAAGGAATCAGCAGGTAGATAGTATACCACCAGAAATATCATTGCCATAGATAAATATCTGGTTCTTATGGTAAATACATTATAGGCATGCTGTTGGTTTTCGCAGTATATGCAAAGCACATGGCAGTCATGGTTTGCTCACATAACTTGCTTCTAGATTAAAGATCATGTACATTTGTTGACCACTAACTACATTGAGCTCTTGTGCTGCAGGCATTGCTTCTGCATGCTTTGTGTTTTCTGTGCTGATTACTGTATGTAGATACAGGCTGTTTATTGTTCGACTATTGAAAGCTGTGGTTGTGATTTTGCCTTTTGCTCATACTGGATGCATACAGCAATTATGTATTTGCTGTGCCATTCCCTATTTGTAGTAGCAAATGTTTGACTAGACCTGTCTGCTTGCTATTGAGTGCCACCCTTATTTTCCTTTAGGGTTAGAGCAGTTGTTGTATTCGGGCATCCCTTTGAACTGACCCCTGGATTCTCCCACCCCTTTGTAGGTTTCTATAAGGTTAGGTGTACCCCATTCAGAGCCAGCTTAGTTGAACTTCTGCAGTTTATGGTTGTTGGACAAGAAATTGTGTGTTTGGCTCTTCTGATTCGCCGCCGCCTTGCTTCATTTGGAAGATTCTATACCTGCACCTTTGTAGTCCGTACTGTGTGCAGTTTTTTTAATACACCTACTTTACAATTCTTCTCCCTGAATATAATTTTTAGGTGCCTAAATGTTTACTACAAAGCAGCAAGGAAGCAGGTTCATTCCACAGCTTGTTCCTGCTTTACTAAATGATATAAATTCATCCGTAATAGGGAACAAAAACAGGCTTATTTTAGTCTGACAATATTCAAACTTTCGTTTTCTTAGCTTAAATGACTTTCTTCCGTCAGCATGACCCTTTCCTGGATTGTATAATGACGTCAGCCCTCTCTCAAGCACAAGACTCCACTGTTAGATGGTTGGGAGTTAAAATACTTCCCATGTAGGAAAAGCTATGCTTCGAAGAATTCACGGTCAGGAGCATCTGTTTAGAGATCATTCCTCCAAGGGGACAGAAGCTCATAAAAACTTACTTGTTTCGATCCTTCCATGTGTCTTCTCTGCAAAATTACCTACCCAGCAGTTTTTTAAGATTAAGTCAATCAACTGCCTCGCCCCCTTTCAACCACGACAACCAAACTGGGGCATTACGATTATACAGCAGGTTAATGGGAATTATGGTATTATCAAAGCACAGCAAGAACCATTTTCAGTGTAAACACCTGCATGTGTATATTCGCCAAATGTTGCATTACAAAACTTTTAACTTGGTTCTTTTTTGTATCCTTGCTAGGTTTATGCTAGTCTTAGCCAGTAACCAACCTGAGCAATTTGACTGGGCCATCAATGACCGAATCGATGAAATTGTGAACTTTGCTCTCCCACAGTTGCCTGAGCGGGAGCGACTAGTCAGGCTCTACTTCGACAAGTATGTGCTCCAGCCAGCCACGGAGGGAAAACAGTAAGTGCTTGCTTGGGACCTCCAAAATATTTTTACAGTGAAGAGGGTGGCTGCTTGTTTTTAGAAATGGTGCATTAACTTTAGAGTTTTGTAAGTAAATAAGGGTTTTTCTTTGAAGTGAGATGAAGGCCTTCTCCTTGTAAGAACTAGAATGCCTAATGAAGGTGTGTACCTGGGGATGTCTCTTACTGAACTGCAGCGTTCTTTAGTCTGATCCTGAAAAACTTTTAAAGAGGTCTTTGTATTCTGCCACATCAGCAGCCTGTAACTGGTGGAACAGAGGATACCTTTGCTAGCTTACCTCAGACTTGATATTAACAGTCTAGGTTGTTTTCATGCTGATGTTTTGTTACTTATGAGAAGCAGTGATATCGGGTCTACACCCTGCTGCTCGTCTTGGATCTGACTGAAATGTACCTGCTTGGGCAAAGGCTAATAATGGGTCCACTAACACTTTGTTTGCTCTGCTATGCATTTTATTTTTTTACGGTTTAGGTGTGGGCAACGTAGAAGTACATGGCAGTATCTGTGTTTGGAACTTTATGTTCATAGCATGTGTGGCTGTAGATACACATGCTCTGCATACTCCTAACGTCTAGTGTTGAGCTTGGATGTTCACAGCTTGTTTTTTATTCGAAGAAGTCTTTCGAGTCACACGATAAAATAACTCTGTCCTTAGTTGGCAATGCGCATGGGCATCAGCTCCATTGAGGAGATTTTTTTTGTCCACCATCTGGTTCAGAAGTGTTTTGATGTAGCTCCAGAACTCGACTTTCCCAGCACCTGATCTTCTCCTATGCCTTCATCTGGAAAAACTCTTCTGTCATTCCTGCTTCTTCTCCCTCAGCGCGCTTCGGAAGACTCCGAGGTATGCAATTTGTGTCTTTCTCCAGAGCACGACGACGCCTGCCCCACCTCCTTCCTTACCTTTAGGTGCAAAAAGACCCTTTGACAGCGAAGAGACAGATGCTCAGCCCAAGACCCAACGATCCATCAAGGAAATGCCAGACATCTTCAGTGAAGATGATCCACTCAAAGCCTAAGAAGAGGACACTGGTTCGGCAGGTGTCTACGCCCATCAACCCAGCCCGGGGGTCATTTGCTTCAAACCTCCCAACTCCTCGGAGCCCAAACCACTCTGCACTCTGTCTACTTCCCTCCGCACCGGCCCACGCACCAAGATGACGCCGAGAGTCGTGAGTACTCTTGACACACAAACCACACAAGCAGCCACACACTGAGGTGGAGCACTGCCCACATGAGAGTTGGGCATCTAGTCCCATGCACAAACCACCGCCCCCCAAAAGTGTTCCGCTGCCAGCTAGCTCCGGTCAACATTAACGTAGGGCATCATGGCAGAGATGGGATCCAACCCCAATCAGTCTTTGAGTCCAAAGAAAGACATCGGCACCGAAGCGTCCAAGCCAACTTTGAAGCTTAAGGTCCCATCCGCATCCTAGGAGCGATCGTCGCCAAAAACGTAGTCTGCTCTGAAACTGGCCTCAACAGTCCACACCGACAGGCTCGTGCTTGAAAAATGACAGCACAAGCTCGACGAGCAGCAAAAGAATTTTGTCGCCCATCCCCAGAAGGGGTAGATTTGTACTGTCCCTGGCGCAGCAGTGCCCAAGAAAATCAGGTTTGCCTTTAAGGATACTCCTGGGTGTGGTCCTTCTTCAGAACTATCGGTTCTTGTAATCAAGGAGGTCCTCATTGACAAGACCACCGTCCTTCCACCTCCATCCAGACATCCGACAACAACATCCCCTCTTACTTCCTCCCCTCAAGGGTCACCACAGTCCTTTTCAGACTTGGGCAGTCTCAGTCCGTATTCCCCGATAGATGACTTTGATACACTGATTTGCCCACATTCCACTTACGACGTCTGGGAAGACTACAAAGTACAGCTCCCGGGGACCCCGGCCTTGAACCTTTCTCGGTCAGGGATTCTCTAGAGGACACTACTGCCTATCATGGTGTCTTTCAACGGGCTGCAGCCTATCGCAAGGGATGATATGAACACCACTCCCAAATAGGATGACTTAGTAGAGATCCTATCTAGGGCCGAGCATTCACTCCCCTTTCTTCCCATGTCAGGAGAATACCCAAGGCCGACCCAGAGGCTTTCAGGGAGCAAATTAACTCCTGTGTTGACGCACCCAGGATAGAGGAGAAATATAAACCTTTTTCCTCCAAACCCTTGTACATTAAGGGCATGTCTTCCCAGACTCCCTCTTAAATGCCACCTCCTGCAGGCAGCAGCACATGTGATGCCTCCGGTCAAAGGGAGTAAGCACGTTGATTACATGGGAAGAGGGTGACGGTAGGTGCTGCAAATCACTGGCAAGTTGCTCCAGCACCTCCACACAGAACACAGGAAAAGTGGCGAGGAGATGGTGATGGAGAGGAAACTCCTCTGTAATGCCACTATCCGTTGTGCTCTGGATGTAGCCACCACTTTTGCTACTGGGGCTTAATACCTCTATTATGTTACGCCACCACTCCTGGTTACCCTTCTCTGGCTCCAAACCAGAAGTCCTGCTGCATCTCATCAACTTGCCTTTCAATGGGGAATACTTGTCAGTATCACAGGTTAATGAGATGCTAGAGAAATTTAAGAAGGCTATAGCACGCTAATGCCGGAGTGACACCATAAGCCAGGGGCTGCTTTCAGAGACAACAGGATAGAGGCACTCCCAACACCAACTCCCCTGACTAATCCCAGTCCAGTCAGTCCAGCAGTAGGTCTACCACCAGCAAGGGGGCAAAGTCTAAACACAGGGTTCCTTCCAGGGTAACAACTCCAAAGGCAGCGGCACTCCCTCCAAGGGGCCCTCTACCTCGAGACAGTGACTTGCCCCTAATCCCCCTGACCACAAGATACCTGTTGGGAGGAGATTTGAGGGGTTTCTTCCCTACTGGGAAGAGATCTCCGACGATATGTGGGTTTTGTCCATCAGAGAACACTTGTATTGCATTAAGCTCACCTCAACCCACCAAACACCCCATACCACAAATACACCCTCAGACCAGCACGTTCTTCAAGAGCAGTTTCAGGAAATCATTCTGAAGGTGCCATATAGCCAGTTCCACTTCAGCACCACGACAAAGGGGTGTACTCCCAATACTTTCTCATCCCCAAAAACGACTGGTCCCCAAGACCCATACTGGACCTTGGGCACCTACTTTCACATACCCATCTATCCTTATCACCGCAAAATACACTTTGTGGTAAGTGGTCAACATTATCAGTTAAATGTTTTGCCATTATGTAGTGACCACAGCCCCAATGGGGTTCACTAAATGCCTAGCTATGCTGGACACCCATCTCTGAAGTAGGGATATCCATGTGTCCACTATCTTGGTGGTTGGTTGATCAAGGGTGCAGGCAAACAGTGTCTGGTGCATACTCGGACCACCATTTCTATCCTCCACAGATTGGTATTTTACCATATATGCTGCCAGATCCCATCTCCAACCCCCTTCATATTCAGCACTTTTTAGGGGCTACTCAACTCCATCACCAGCAAGACCTACCCCAGCCAACAATGGTGCAAGCTTCCCAGCAGTTACTGTCTCTTTTTCAGGCTTGTCATCTAACAATCAGAACAGTAATAAATCTCCTGGGGATGATGGCTTCCTGTTTAGCCTTAGTCCCTCATACCAACTGCACATGCGTCCTCTTCAGGTGGAAGGTCACTGGGAAGATCCTGTGTTGGTATGGGCCACCACCTATTACTTTTTGCAGTGGTGGAACAACCTGTTGTAGGGCCCGCACTTCATTGACTCCTTTCCACAAGTAACTGTTACCACGAACACCTCACTTTCAGGTTGAGGAGCACATCCCCAAGATCTGACCGTTCAGGGCTTCTGGTCCGCGCATTAGCAGGGCTTACACATCAATCACCTAGAGTTTCTGGCTTTCCAGCTAGCTCTCTGAGCCTTTCTCCTTGTTATCCAACACAAAGTGGTCCTCATAAAGTCGGACCATATTGACCGCAATGAATTGCCTACAGCAACAGGGCGATACTCACTCCCCACTGTGGTCTTCAATAATGCACTGAGTGTTGGGTTATTCAGCATTGGATACACCTACTGGTGGTTATCCCCTGGAAGTAGACAATATCTTTGCAGACCTGCTCGGCAGGATGCAGCAGCTAATGCATGAGTGAGAACTCCACCCGTACGTCGTTCTACTCCCATACTGTCATTGTTTGGGGGTCCCACAAAGTCAAACTCTTTGCCACCAAGCACAGTGCAAAATGTCAAACTTCTCCGAGTTTCCACCCCTCCCAACCCATAGGCAGTGCTCTGTCAATGAATTGGTCAGAGGTCTTATCCTACACTACTCCATTTCTCCTGCTGCATACATTTATGGTCAGAAAGCTTTGGCAACCCTCCCTCTTCCCACTGGCTCCCACATAGGCCAGACAAACCTACTTCTCGACCATTCTAGAGATGTCTGTAGTACCCTCCGAGAAGCTCCCCAACATCCTGGGGCTTCTCATGCAGGACCAATGCAAGATCAGACACCCAGACCCTAGGTAGCTCAGTCTAGCAGTTTGGCTCCTGAGGTCCTAGAGTTCGGTTATCTGAATCCTCCTCAAGATTCCATGGACATTCTCAAGAAGCACTCAGGCCCACTATGCACACCTGTTACTCTGCCAAGTGGAAATGTGTTGTTTATTACTGTATTTCCCAGCACCCGCATCTTCTTTCCCTGTAATTCATGAACTTACCGAAGTTACATTTAGCATATGTCTTCCATTTGCCGCCACTGCAGCTTAAATGTAAAAAAGCGTAACACTTGTCTTTATTTAGGATTCTTGTTATCAAGGCTTTCATGGTGGGTCTCAAACAGGACATCCCACCTATAGTTACTCTTGCTCCAGTCTGGAACCTCAATGTAGTTGTGACTAGATATATGGACCCTCCTTTTAAGCCTCAGCACTCATGCCCTTTACAGTTTGTTACTTGGGAGGTAGCCTTCCTGGTCATCATCACATCTTTAAAACTTGTTTGCTATCTACAGTGCTTACCTTAGAGCCTTTCTTTCAGGTCCATTATGACAGTTGTCCTTAGGACCACCCCCAAATTTCTCCCCAAAGCTATATCCACCTCAACCAGATTATTGAGATCCTTGTCTTATTCCCTCAACCAGACTTAGTTGTAGAAAGGGCGTTTCACACCCGTAATGTAAAGTGCTCCCTTATGTCCTAAATTGACAGAACCAAGATTTTCCACAAAACTCAAGTTATGAAACCTCATAAAGATAGTCTATTGAAAGCGGGTAAGGCCAGGTGGATTGTAAAGTGCATCCAAAACTGCTACCTCCAAGCCAAGAGAATGTTGCCTGCTAGGCCCAGATGACATTCGGTCCATAAGAAAAGAACCGCTAAGGCTTTCCTAAGTAACATAATTATTATAGCTGTCATTTGCAAAGCATTCCACTCCACACACATTTCCTAAACACGACTGTATGGATGTCCTAACTCACCAGCAGGCTAGAGTTGGTCAAACAGTTCTAAGAACTTTGTTCAAGCATATGTACTATACACTACCTGACCACCACCTAAGGGAGCACCCACACGCAATGAACCGAATATTTGCGTGAGGTGCTGTAGATTCACATGCTCCAACCTGCCTCCCCTGGAGCTAGAGGTTGCTGTAAATTGTTTTCTTTATACACTTTAACGCATGTTCATCTAAATGTCCTACACTGCTCCATCACTACCCTCACCCCGAAAAACAATCTAGTCATGGATGCCCATGCGCATTGCCAGTTAATAGTGGAGCTGCTGTACCTTGTGACTAAAGACTTCTTCGAACCAAAAGTTGCAAACGTCCGTGTCCAACACTAGATGACAGCAGTATTCAGAGCAAGTGAATCTACAGCACTACACGCTACGAACAGATGCTTACAGGTCCGGGCTTTCTATGGCGTTGCTGCTCACAGAGTTTATCAAGGAATCTCTGTTTGATTAACAATCTCCTTACTTTTTCCTTTTCTTCAAAATAAGGTGTGCTGTGTTAGCTCTTGTTCCACGTGTGTTTAATATTGTTTATTCTATTTTAAAGACGACTGAAGCTCGCTCAGTTTGACTACAGCAAGAAGTGTTCAGAGTTGGCGAAGGTGACTGAGGGCATGTCTGGCCGTGAAATCTCCAAACTTGGTGTTGCTTGGCAGGTAAATTGTTTAACATAAAAACATCTACACCGTTGTGGGCTTGAGTTTGTTTTTTTCCTAAACTCTATAGGTCCACTATTGTGGAGACTGCTGCTGACGATGCCAGATTGTGGTAGCGGTCAGTGCTATTGCCTCTTCGGTGAGAGGATGTCATTGGTATTATTCCTTTCACCTAGGATTCCTGCTGACTCCGTTTCATCAGGCATTACTAATAACAATGGAAAACTTGGTTTCATTATGAACAACATAGTTTAGGTAACAATTAACTTATGGTATTACTTGATTATTGATACACAGTTGACTATATAAATTGACTGAAGAAAGTGGCAAAAGTACAAACAAGTGAATTGTAAATGAGTGCTGAAAGGTGTAAAAAAAAAAAAAATACATGTGCTCAGGTGTTATAAACTATTCACAATTAATAGACATTTCGATATGTACAAAAAAAGAACAAATTATCATATTTTTATTCTTGGGTAGGGGGTGCTGACTCTGACTGTCCTCCAGAAACGGGGTTGTGGTGATGTCACTGGAGCCATATTTTGCCCACCCAAGTACCCTGACATCCGTTCCTTTTTTTCTGCTCCTTTTGATGCCAGTCCTGAGCATCTCCACTTAACTCTGAGATGCCAAAATATTTGCCCTTTAAATTATTCTGTTGTAGTTGTATAGAAAGTTCTGTTCCAAAAATGTTAGTCTAAACCCTGCCATAGGTTGGATGGACAAATGTTTATCACTGAACCGCACAATAACTGTTGGTGTCTTGACTCGAGAGACGATTTATCATTGTGTGACCTCTGCCACTGCGTGAACCCCAAGGCCATTAACGAGCAAGAAGCCAAGCTTTTCATGGCCCATGCCAGAGATGATCATACAGGTTGTAGATGGTCGAGGTCAAAAATCAGATCAAGATCTGGGTCACTTTCTCATTCTTTCCCTTCTTCCAAATCTTCGAGGGAAGGGGAGGAGATTCCTTAAAAAAAGAAGTAGATATAATCTTCTCCCAAGAGATCAAAATCGAAGTCACCTCTTCTGACTTCTCCCCTGGCACCCTCCTTTCTAAAGCCGGAATTAGTAGCATTGTCTCCTCAGGCTTTGTCGGCTTCCCCAGATCCATTGCTGACACTGCCTCTTCCAGTATCAAGATTGATGAGGCTTAACCAGAATTCCAGACGCTGAGTACAGATTCAATCTCCATTCACCAGGTTATGTCCAACATGTTCAGGAGAGCAGCAGTCCCATCTGATGTACCTGTTGTCCCCATGGTACTCCATTTGGAGCCCAGCCTTTAGAGTCGTATGGTTTCTCAGGTAACCCCGCTCCCACCTCCATAGATGTCCCTTGTCAAAGCTGCTCGCTTCACTGCTGATGCTACCTGTGGCTCAGTCTGCGGCTCCACTACAAGTAGTGGTGCCCCTAGGTCTCCCAACCACCCCATCCTTTTCATGGACACTCTGGGAAGAGGATGAGATCTCCAAGAGTGGCTCAGTGCTTCTTAGAAGGTCAGTTCGAGAGAGAAGGAGCTAGTGCCTACAGACAATATAGGGACAATATACATGATCTCTTTGGAGCAAATGCAGGCCAAAAGTCCCAGATGGCCTAATGACACAGACCCTGTGCCTTCCTTTCATTCTTCATGTCTGCTGGCTCTTTAGAGCACCAGTGGTTTAGGTATGTCATGACCTCAAGATTTACCTAGTGCCTGGCCCAGCTCCTTCATAGGTTGCTTGTTTTGTTCCAGTGCTTAAGGAAGAACCTGAATTGCTAAGTCTTCCTCTTCTTTTGTGGAATATCAGCCATTCATCTTGACTGACGTCCTACTGCTAACTGCCACCACGGTGAATCCCCTGTTACCTTTTAATGAGGCCATTGTTGAGGCAGTTAAAGACCTGTGAACTAAGCTACCATCACACCTGATGTTCATGCGAACAATAGCATGATGCTGCAGACCATCCCTTCGAGATCTGGCCTACTTATAACTGTATACCACTCTTGAGCGTTTTAATGGTTCAAGCTTTCCCCATCACAAAATTGAACCTCAGAGCCTTTCCTACTCGCCCCCCTGACATGGTGTCGAAAACATTGGAAGTCATGGGGAGAAATACTTTTTCTGCAGGCAGCATAGCGTTGCATACACTGAATGCCACTTGTCTTTTGGGCTGCTACTCCCTCCTCCTTGTGGACATGAGAGCACTAATGACTAATCTATCAGAATGCTTTATGGGGCATTTTGCAGAAGTAGTCTCTGGTGGGTAGGATGTTTCCTTCCACATCATGAACTGTTTGCCAAGATCATGGGCTTGTCTGTGATCCTCAAAAGGCATGCGTGCGTGTGCTCGATAGGTTTCTCTGCAGATGTGTAGAATCTTTAATGGATTTATCTTTTAACGTGTTAGCAGCTTTTTGAATAAAAGGCAGACTCGGTGCTTTAATGCTTGAAGGAAGGCCGAGATAATAGCAAGATCTCTTGGGCTTCAGCTGGCCACAAAGGATGTTCACTCTTTTTGCAGAGGCTTTCAATACAGACTGAGAAAATCTACACCAGATGGCCAACAGCAATGGACCCCTGCACCCGTCAGTACAATGGTACAGGCAAGGGACACTGCTAACCGGTCCAAACTTCTTCCTCCTACTTCGTTACCCCTGCTCTGCCAGGGAAGCCTTAGTAGTATCTCTGTGAATGAGCACATGGTGCTGGTGGGAGGACGGTTGTCCTCTTTTCTACAAGCCTGGCAGGCCAATACTTCTGACCATTGGGCCTACAATTGTAGAGAAAGGGTAGAACTTTCCCTCACAGAAGGACTCGCCCACCCTACCCACAATTCCCCCAATCACTCTTTTTCCCCAAGAGGCCATAGAGACCATCTTCAGATCCTGTAGCAGTTAAGTTGGTGCCAGAGCAGGAAATTGGGCAGTGGTGCTGCTTTCAGTACTTGCTGATTCTCAAGAAAGTCATCTGTCTTTGTCCGATCCTAGACTTCAGGATCCTGAACTGGCACCCATTCAAGTAGAAGTTCTGGATGCTGTCCCTTGCTCAGGTTTTGCTAGCACTGGATGTAAAGATTGGATGGTACTCCTTGATTTTCAGGATTGTCGATCCTGCATTCACACAGGAAGTACCTCGATGATGGGTTCTGCTCATTACCAATTTGCTGTCCTTTCCTTCTGATTGGCTTTGGCCCATCTCAAGATGTTGGCGATTGCGGTGTTCCCATACCAGGACGACTGGCTGCTCAAATACAGCTTGCCGCATATGATGTTGCTCCACCGGCAGTTAACCAATTCACTGTTCTTCAGTTTTGAGTTTTCAGTCAATCTGCTCAAGTCTCACCTGGAGCCCTCCTAGCTCCTCTTTTTCATAGGGTGCAGTAATTGCGCCAAACTTTCCCTCCTTCTCAGAAGATTGGGACATTCGAGATATGATTCTGATGTTTCCGCTGGGAGCATGGGTTCCAGTCCTGACAGTCTGTTGCCTTATTGCATCCTCCAGATCCTATACAGACACACACAGGCCCACGCCCTCCGTTGGTGCCTCTGCAGGCAGTGGTTCCAAAATCAGGAACATCTGGCAGATTCCATTCTGATCTCAAGCGATACCGCAGATTATTTGAACTGATGGGCATCAGAGGAGAGCCTTGAGAGAAGTCTTTCTATTCCCTACTCACAGTGGTGATGAACACATCCACTCTGGGTGGGGCTCGCATCTGGAGATCAGAGGCCGTCGATCTGCAGAAGAGTACAGATGACCTGATCAGTCTGTGAGAACACGGGGAGAGAATAAACCAGGGAAAAGTGAATCAATGAGTGCCTGTACACGTATATTCTATATTTCGTTTCACACGTCATGTGTGGCAAGTTGAATCAATGTTCATATCGAAGTTATAACACAAGCATTTGAGAAATCACATAACATACTTGCATTTTTAATCATTTCAGTAAGGCGTACCGACAAAATAACTTTTTTTTGTGTGTGTGTGTCATTGAGCAAGTACATTACAACTTGTTAAACGTAAACAGAGCCAGATGGGGTGAATCTCTTACTATTTTAGACATTTTTGTTCGTGAAGGAGAGGAGGCTTAATTTACAGATTATTTGTGCTCGCGTGCATTTATTATACCCTCGTCTCGTTTACACTGGCAGTGAGTACTTGCGGTGCCTAAATCGTGGATTCCATATTTATCAATATACTGTCCTTGGTTTGCTCTAAAAAAATTCAAGGTCCCTATGTTATTGGACCCCTATGGCACGGCCTGTCACTGTGCTGTGTGGGCAGCTGTTATACTGAGGCATCAAAATGACACGAGCCCCATATTTAAGAATAACGACAAAGCTTCAGTTGGCAGTGATTACTGTGTTGCCTGTGTTTTGGCTTGACCGTGATATCATTTAATTTTCTGGTGCAGAAGGTTGGCCAAGTGGAATTATTCGAAGAGCAGAGTAGTTTTACGGCGAATCCCTATCCCTCGTGAGTGCTATTCACAGTATTTCAGGGAGTGGGAAACGACGCCCGCGTGATAGTTCTAACTGATCTCAGGGTTCAGAGACGTCCGGCGCGGCAAACCACGCGTCGAGAGTGTGACGCATGTCGTGAGCGTGTTGCCCGGGTATGTTTTATACGTAGACTAGAATGTAAATAGCCGATGAGGTTCATGTGTCGTATTCTGCTTACCTGGGTATGGTCTCTAGGGTCAGACCTCCGCGGTTTCCCTCTTCTAGGAGCATCGCATTTTTAGGTCTCGCTGAGCCCCAGCGCTTGCGCTGGCTCGGAGAGACATTTTATAGTTGGGAATTTCAAAGTGCTGCCGTGGCCTAAAGCTTCAGTGCACGTGAACGTGCACGCGCGCAGCGCCATGTTTCTTTCCTCCGCAGCACGCGATCGAGATCACTTTCACTTTCGCGGCCGCGGTGCCAAAGCTTGTTTTATATGAACTCCTCGCTAGTGCGTGGAATTACTACATTCAGCATTGCTTGTATCTTTCCATGTTTTAATCGAACACTTGGCACTTGTTTGCTTTGGGAGTTGTCATTCGTCAGGCGGAAAAAAACGAGCGTGAGAAAGAATAGCTCGCTAATAGTGAAGGAGGTGGGGAGTTTGCGTTCAACCGCTTGACTTATAAACCAAGTTATTTAAAATACAAGTTTGTATTAATGGCTTTACTGCCATCCTTCATCTTCTTGGAGCAGATGGAGCCTTTGTGTCTTAGCACTGCGTTCCGAGAAACGGCACAGACGCTTCTTCAGAGTCCGCATGTAAACATCACGGGCCCACATAATTGGTTGATTGATTGTTGAGCCATTTTGTTTAATCGATCGTACTTTCTTTAATACGCCAAATCGAACAGCTCACTGGGTTAATGTGTCTGCTGTCGAGATCTGACAGGCAATCCCTGGTATTTTACAGTCTAAAAACCTACTGGATGTCCGGGATAGGACCACTCACATCTGCTCTGGTATTAGCCAAGACTGTCTCCCAAGAAGGCTTGGCTCTCGCATCTGTTATGCCCCAAAAACTAATAATATCCTTTTGCACTTCTGTGAGGCAAAGCTTTATTTGTGCTACGAGCACTTTTGAGGGGGTCCATTCCTGATGTTCCTCAACATGTTTTTAGTGGCGCTAATTGAAAACTGTTAAATCTGAATTTGCTGGACAAAATGCACACAGCCCAGGCACAGCTGGTCACTAAACCGGACTCCTGTCCGAGACCAGGATATGTCCCCTCAGATCTCTCCCAGGCTTCCCAGACCGGCAGCAGGTGTCTTGAGGTTACATCTGTGCATAAGAGACCTACAGCTCACAAGACCATCTGAGCCGTTCATCCTCCAGAGGTCGATATAATCAATAGCGTTGAATTGGGTAATAGTAATGCCCGTGGTTTACAGCGCTTAGAAACTGACAAACTATGATAACAAGTGCTGTATGTATTATAACGTGTGCATTTCGACAGAGGTTTTGAAACCAGGGTATGCGAAATCACATGTCTAATCTCTACATCCTACTTACGTTTTTTTTAAAAAACACAGCTTCCTGCCAGTCACGCAGTTTCGAAGTGTTGTGGGCGCTACTAATACTAATTTCAGGTCTATGTTTATGCAGGTAATCCCGGCTCCGCCGTTTGGGCTCGTTGTGTGATCCTGTACAACAGTTCCATTATCTGTAGGTATTGGATGATCTTAGAAACCCGAATAGTCAAATTAGTTAAGTGCTATTTAAAGACGGGGCAATTAGTTGACATTTCCACGCCCAGCTCAACGGCTGCTCACCACACGTAGGTATTCCTACAACTGATAGGCTATTTCGGTAAAATTTAGAAATCTCAATTTGTTTCCGTTGACTAAAGTAAATCCAAGGAAACCTGGTAATTGTTCCCTCCTTTTCGACATCCCGTAACCATGTACCCCGCTAGTTCAAACGCTTTAACGCTCCCCAAATTACACATCTCAGGGTGTAAAGCGGGAACACAACGGAACCTTATACTATACATAAAATTCTTGAAAAGTTAACTAAAGTCACACATTGGCGGATGGGTTGGGCAAGGGCCTACGACAAACGGGCCTTACTGGCAGGTGCTCGAGCACTGAATATTCGGGAGTGTCTGTTATCTTTCACTGGACTGTCCCTCCCCACTACATCCATCCAGATACGCGAATTTGTGTCTTTTTTTTCTCCTCTTGCGCCATTTAAGTGTACTGCCAGTGCCCAGATGACTGGTCTCCAGGCGCAGTTCACGATATAGTAAAAAAGAGGGCCTGTCACCATCCGCAGTTTATGCTAGATTACAAATCATACAGCACCCAGACGGCCGGTCTCCAGGCGCACTTCATGCTGTAAACACAAATAAGTGCTCGCCTCTGCGTTTACGCTTCAGACCATTACAAATGTGAACACAGCCACAGGGGAACTAGGATTAGAACTATATATATCTATCTGATGGTTAACCTAACAAAAAAATCAAAACACGCTGTGCCAAATTTCACAATTATTACTGTAAACCTTTTAGTGAGCCCCAGTTTGCATAGCCAAGGCGCTGTCCTAGTGAAAAGAGATTAGCTCTATCAAATGTCTGTCACCACGCTGTTACCAGGCACTTTCCTGAAGTCTGCAAGTCTCACATTTTTAAATAGGTATTTTAATTACAAATGCAGTAGTCCCTGTCACCACTATACATTTCATCCTGCATTTTTAGGTCTCGCCTATTGTATCCCGCAGGGATGGATAGGCGAGATTATAGTAAGCAGTCCCAAAAGTCTACCTAGCTGTGGATCGCGTACAGTTCATGTGAACACAATCACGCGCATTGTCAACAACTGCCACAACCATGCGCATTCTTTACAGCTTCCATTTTCTACCAGACACTTCGAGCGCGTGCGCCGCGCTCTCCCTCTGTCACACGCATTCAGCTCACCAGGCTGCACACCCCCTCACTCTCCATATGGTCGCACGCCTTTTCTTTGATCTCCGCCGCGCGTTCTCACAGGCTCCTCTCCGCCCACGCGTCTCTCCCCTTCCGTGTAGTTCCACCCCGCCTTCTCTTTCTCGCATTTTTTATTTTTTTGGGGGCTTTGTGTGACTGACTACTTGACCTCGTGCCTATGAGTTTTGCATGCGTCTATTATATTTATTTACTTTGAATGTGTTTTTTTTTTTAACCGCCCACGCGTCTCTCCTCTTCCATGTAGTTCCCCTCCGCCTTTTCTTTCTCACATCTTTTTCTGATTTTCGGCTTTGTGCGACTGACTACTTGACCTCGTGCCTATGAGTTTTGCATGCGTCTATTATATTTATTTACTTTGAATGTTTTTTTTTAAATTCAACTTTACGCACCCAAACACGTTCATTGTTTCCTTTCCTACTTACATTTGTAGGTGAAAAAAAAATCACTCTCTCCACAAACAGCACTTTTATCCTGTCTCACCTCTCTGTGTTTTGCTGTCTGCCCTCATCTTCAATAGTTTCCAGCCTCTGTGTTCTGCTTTACGCATCCAAACATGTATGCTTTTGTCTGAGTTTCCTGCTTACATTCTCATGCAAAACAAACAAAAAATCACTCTCTCTACAAACAGCACTTTTATCCTTTTATTATGTTTTGCCTCACACAATGCCCTACACACATTAGACCACACAAAATGCCACCTCACACACTGCCCTACACACATTAGACCCCCAAACTGCCACCTCACACACTACCCTACACACATTAGATCCCACAAAATGCCAACTCACACACTGCCCTAAACACATTAGCCCCCTCACACTCTGCACCCCCTCAAATAAATAAGAATACAGTTTACTTCCAAGGCACTGCAGTCATTTACGTGAGCCAGTGTCAGATTGTGTATTTTTTGTCAATACTAATAAAGCCTTTAAAGAAAATAGAAATACAGTTTACTAACCAACACTGCCCCCTCTCACACAGACCACACACAATGCCCCCTCACACAGACTACACACACTGCCCCCTCTCACACAGACCACAAACACTGTCCCCCTCACACATACCACTCACACTTACCCCTCCACACAGACCACACACTTACCCCTCCACACAGACCACACACACTGCCCCCCTCACACAGACTACACACACTGCCCCCTCACACAGACCACTCACACTGCCCCCTCACACAGACCACACACACTGCCCCCCCACACAGACTACACACACTGCCCCCTCTCACACAGACTACACACACTGCCCCCCTCTCACACAAACCACACACACTGACCCCCTCTCACACAAACCACACACACTGACCCCCTCTCACACAAACCACACACACTGACCCCTCCTCACACACTGACCCCTTGACACACTGCCCCCACATACACTGCTCTAACACATTACCCACTCACAGTACTTTCGGTCACACACACTGCACCCTTACACCCCGCACACACACACAGCCCGCACCCTTACACACTCACACTGTGCCCTCATACAATTCCCCCTCACACACTGCCCTCTTACACAGTGCCTAGTTCATACTATGTCAGTAGGTGCCTTTTCTAAATTTTAACAGAAACAAAAACGTTACAGGATCAAAGTGTTTCTAAAACGCATCAGTAGATTTTTGGTTCTTTTCGTCGGTTAATGTCAATTGGTGCTAGGTGTTTTGTGCTTAAATTAGAATTATTGTTTAACTTTATTTAACAAATGAACAAAGTTCACGTGGACGTTGCAGTCTGAAAATGTTGTGGCGCGCACATGCCGCGCTCTCCCTCTGTTTCCACACGCATTCAGCTCACCAGGCTGCACACCCCCTCACTCTCCATATGGTCACAAACCTTTTCTTTGATCTCCGCAGTGCGTTCTCACAGGCTCCTCTCCACCCAAGCGTCTCTCCCCTTCCGAGTAGTTCCGCCCCGCCTTCTCTTTCTCACAACTTATCCGGAAACTCGGCTCTGTGTGACTTACTACTTGACCTCCTGCCTCTGTGCTTTGCATTCATCTCTTACATTTAGTTACTTTTGAATGTGTGTTTCATTATTTTACTTTACGCACCCAAACACGTATGCTTTTGTATGACTTTCATTCTTTGCTTTCCTGCTTACATTCACTCTCTCCACTAACAGCACTTTTATTCTGTTGCACCTCTCTGTGTCTTGAGGTCTGCCCTCGCAAGTCGCCTGCAACTGGTCCTTCACATACACTGGCCCCTCGCACACAGACCACACCCACTGCCCCCCTCGCACACAGCCCACACACTGCCCCCTCTCATGCAGACCACACACACTTCCCTCCTCTCACACAGACCACACACACTGCCCCCTCACACTCTGCACCCCCCTCACACCCTGCACTCTGCAAACACTGCCCCCCCTCACACATACCACTCACACTTACCCCTCCACACAGACCACTCGCACTTACCCCTCCACACAGACCACTCACACTTACCCCTCCACACAGACCACTCACACTGACCCTACACACATTAGACCCCACAAAATGCCACCTCACACAATGCCCTACACACATTAGCCACCACAAACTGCCAGCTCACACACTGCACCACCCCTCACACTCTGCACCCCCTCACACTCTGCACCCCCTCACACTCTGCACCCCCTCACACTCTGCACCCCCTCACACTCTGCACCCCCTCACACTCTGCACCCCTCACACTGCCCCACTGACACACTGTATCTATACACTCTGCACCCTCACACATTACCCACTTACACTACTTTAGGCCACACACACTGCACCCTTACACCCCGCACACACACACACAGCCCACACCCTTACACACTCACACTTTGCCCTCATACAATGCCCCCTCACACACTACCCTCTTACACACTGCCCCCTATTTTGTACGATGTCAGTAGGTGCATTTTCACTTTAAAAAAAAGTCACAAACGTTACAGGAACAAAATGTTTTCAAAATGCATTTTTAGCATTTTTTGGGTTTTCGGTCAATGTTTGTCTGTGCTATGTATTTTCGTGCTTATTTTTTGTGTAATTTTATTTAACAAATCAACAAATTTCACGTGGAGGTTGCGGTCTGGAAATGCTGTGGCGCGCGCGCACCGCGCTCTCCTTCTACTGGCACACGCATTCAGCTCACCGACCTGCACACCCCCTCACCCCCCTATGCGCTACCACAGCATCACTGAACACCACAGCATCACTCGTCGCCACCACAACATCACTCAGCGCCACCACAGCATCAATCTGTGCAACCATTCAACAACTGGTTCAAATATGTTCTCTCAATGTTTCAAGCTTTATTACAAATGTCACAAAAAGATGTTAATATTTTACTTCTGTACTTGGATTTTCGTCACAATAAAATACACTAAACATAATCTTCACAAAAGTTATTTACAAAAGTTTAAGCTATTGCCATTATAAATTACAATAACTTTTATTTAGGTATTAATTATTTAAAAAAATTAAAAGCCTTTGTTATTTGTAATATCAATACATCTAAGTCACGTAAATACAACACATATTGCCTTACAAATGCTATGGGTGTCACATTTGCGAAAGTTAAAATGACTGGAATTGTAAATGACAAAGCTATTAATTTAGCTATTTTCAAAACCAACACATATATACAAAATTGGGCATTTACAATACCAATAGCTCAAACTTTCCTAATGCGAGACGTATTGCATTGCAAATGCTTGTTTTCTCTGTGGTTATTCTAGAATATTCTACTCCAATTTAAATTATATTATTGATGGCAAGTGTTGACTCGCCGCAGTGTATAGTCTGTGCGACCAAGGTATAAGATTGTAGTTACAAGTGCTATTTAAAAACAACTTGTCATTTTTCTACTCTTTTTCTTTAATTTTTGACACAATCGTTGGGGCGGTTGCTATTTAATTTAAGTTGCAAATGGCCAATACGTTTAGTTAACAAGCTAAAATGTTTGTGAGAAGCAAGAGGACAGAAACCGTTATTTTATGTGAGACATGAAAGAAGCGCCAGAAATGCCCCATCTGGGGGATAATGGCACGAGAATCGTTGAGGGGTCATGCCCGAGGTCCCAATGGGTTCGGAAGAGAGTCAAGTGGGGCTGTGTTTTCGTTGCATTGTGGAAGTCAGTCGTTCTGTAGTGAATACTGCCGGGTGCGGGCGTTGGAGAACTTTCTAGTTCCCTATACACTAATTAGCTGGATTTAGTTTTGCTCGTAGGGTCGGTCTATATTTTAAGTGTTTCTTGGGAGTGGCAGTAGTAGATGGGCACGGAGCTGTCTGCCGGATATTATTTTCCCTATGGAAAGTTGGGAACCCACCCCATCAAAAACATAGCTGGTGCCTCTGCACTCTTTCATCCAGCGGTCCCCCCCCCCCCTCCTAACAATCCGCCATGTGCATGTAGATTCCCCACTCCTCTCTCCAGGCAGTGCACATTCATTGTACTGTGTCCGCGGGGTGGTGATACCCTCTCCGTATCCACTGAATATACTGACTCCACCCTCCCCCGCCCATGTGTGCCACCAAAACCGTGCATAAGGCAGACTTCAAGCAAAACACATACCGCAGGCATGCAGAAGACCCTCACCAACGCTGCCTCGGAGATGCAGCCACCGGCACCCCCTTCCACCAACACTGCCTCCCTATACAGGCCCTCTCTTCTACTAGGACAAGAAAGGCGTCGTTTCAAGCCCCGTGGAGGCAAATCTCTGCCTCATTCTTGGGGAGATGCCAATAATAACCGCAGCGCATGACTGCATGGCACCAGAAGAGACTACACCATTCCACAGGGCCGGCATGGATAGGCAACGCACAGAAGGATTCAAGCGCCACTCCTTGCACCCCATCTTTAACTGGGCGTCACGTGCCTCCCGCCATCAACGTTTTGCATTGTGTGCAGTGGGGCAATCTCCCTCCAGGCAGGGTGCTGAGCGAAAAACACAGCCAGGAGCAAAGGCAACCGTCTGCAGCCCATCATGTGACTTTAGAACGGTCTCCCTCTTTCGACCCCATGACCTGCAGCCTCCGTCCTTTCTTCAGGAGGCTTTCAACCCAGAGGGCGATGGAAGGTATTTTTGTATTTTAAATGGAACGTAAACCTCTGGAGAGAGGATGCAGGCGGGGTGCCTCGCGCAAGCCCCCCTACACCAGACACCGTGACAAATTTCAGAAAATGACTTTGCGGGAAAAGCCGTGCGATTATTTCTGCCGAGCGAATAACAATTTGCAGTTAACTGGCAATTGAGTTAATAAGATTGGAGCGCAGAGCGGCTGATCGACCGGCCTGGTGTCTCTCTAATTGAAGCTGTTTTATCTGCAGGCTGCTCCTAGTCCCCCCGCCCCTCCCCCTTGCCACCCTTTGCCCCACCCTTTTCTTTTTATGGTTGAAGTAAGCACCAAATGCCGTTTCGATAGGAGGAGTGGCAAAAGAGTGGAGTAGGGTCCTGAATGCTGGGGTCTAGCTATTTCTGCAGCAGGTGCACTGGAGCTTTTAGGTGTGAGGGGTTCACTGTACCCCAATTATGGCTTTACTACTTTCCACTGTGAAATGGGGTGAACGGTATAAACCAATTGAAGAACTACATTAGTGCCGGTCTCCAGCCCGGACAAACCATCATTATAAACATGCCATTATCAGATTTGGGATTTTGCATATTCTCTATAGCAATGAGATTGTAGGTAAATCTGGTTGACGTGTTTCTGGGAGTTCCTGATATCCCACCACCCCTACCAAAAAAAAAAATTCTTCACCTCCCCTTTCTAACCAGTGACAGCCTGGGAGGTAGTGGCGTGAAGAGGGTTTTGTAATAGGTGACGGCTTGGGGATCATGTCATCCTGCAGTTAGTTTAGGTAGTGTGGAAATATGGGACCTTAAAGTGTAGAAAGTACGCTTCCAGAGTCATTATGGAATCCTAGATGTTTTTTGTAGGGATGTTCTGTTTGCCATTGGGGCACTTTAACAGACTGTGATTTTGCACTGGATGGGTTGGTCATTAAAAGCTATAGTGGAATGTGCTCTACAATATGGGCATTTAAATGCGGAGTGTACACTCCAGTACAGTACTGGAGTGTAATATTTGCATAATACTCTGCCTATCAGAAGTCTTCCCACACCTGCCCCCAGCATAGACTCCTCCAGCAGAACTTCCCTTGCATTAACTCTTCACTTATCCAAAGCATGGCAGCCCCATTTTGTGAACAGTTGATGGCTGAGTAGTCGTAGGCGGTGACCAAGTTTTCTCACACATTATTTATCTGCAAGTTTTGTGGAGCGATTTATGTTTTCTTAAAATTCTCCAGAATTGGACCTTTCATAGATTCATATGTCTAACTTATCCCTGTTGTCGAGGTAGGAATCCAGTTGTAACCTCATTCGCAGACCCATGTTAATGTAATCCTAGATTTTAAACACACTGTTAAGAAGCCTAGTGATAGAATGTGAAAAGAACCAAACTTGAACCAGTCAGAGATAATCCTTGTTATGAACATGACCCGAGAGACCGTCATCCTTCAGATTTCTACCATACTTCAAGTGCAAAGGGAGTCCTCTGAGATCTGCTCTTTTCCTAACAGATAAGTGGATATTTCTTTCACCTTCAGTTTTGCTGTTCATTGCAGATTTCTTCATGTTCCTCTGTCATTGCCATCTAAGAACAGACAGTTGATAGATGTGCTTCAGTGTACAGACAGTATTACCATGTGTAAAAAGTACCAAATAATAAAGCAATATTATTAAACAACGTACCACGTTATGCCGCATAATTGGTTTTTCTTGCTGCATAATTTAGTCAATCCTGCAACATAATATTCTGCTACCCTTACTCATAATTCCAGTGGGCCTGACTATGGGTCAGAGTGCACTCTGAGCACTCCCTTATTAGAAGAGACTTCTTTTTATACTCAGTTGTCAAGTATATTCATGGAGCGCCACCAGTGGACTTGCAATTTGTTAAGTCTACCAGTGGTAAAAACATAAGACAGGCAAGATAAAAACAAACAATGTAGGGTGGTTCCGCTTTTACAAACTGTGGCTAGGGTGTCTGTCCCTATACCCTAGTGAGCAGCTTATTCTGAGCTGGTTTAAATCTTTCCGTTCTGGTGTTTGTTGTTTTGCCTTTCCCATTATAGAGGCATGACTACAAATCTCACTGTACAAGAAGAAACAGTAGCCCTGACTGAACTACTGATGGGGCATGGGGGGAAGGGAGATCTATGCAACAGTTAATAAGTATTTATCATATGGAGAGGACACGATCTATTTGGTGCATGTGGGTATTACACTGTCATGGAATCTCACTCTCATACCCAGGGGTGCCTGGGGGTGCCAGGTCACTCTTCTTGAT